>NW_026777433.1:1800000-2100000 GCF_028023285.1 Balaenoptera ricei | reverse complement strand
GGGTCTTGGAACCTACTGATGACACGTTTCATACAGCATTGAGATGACAAGGGCCAAGGTGAATTGTGATGACACGTGTCATGGGGCATTGTGATGACATTGGTCATCTTGCATTGTGATGACAGTGGTCATGTAGAATTTTGATTAAAGGTATCATGGAGCACTGTGATGACAAAGGCCAAGGAACATTTTGATGACAATTGTCATTGAGCACTGTGATGACACGGGAATGGAACATTATGATGACAAGTGTTCTGGAGCATTGTGATGACAAGGGCATGGAGCATTGTGATTACAGGGGCCATGGAGCATTGTGATGACAACGGCATGGAGCACTGTGATAACAGTGGTCAATTTGCATTGTGATAACAAAGACCATGAGGCATTGTGATGACAGGGGCCTTGGAGCATTGTGATGACAATGGTCATCAAGCATTGTGATGACAGGGGTCATAGAGCATTGTGATGAGAAAGACCATGGAGCATGGTGATGGCAGAGGCCATGGAACATTGTGATGACAAGGACATGTACCATTGTGATGACAAGGGCAGGGAACCTTGTGGTGACCGGGGTCATGGAGCATTTTGATGACAACTGTCATGGAACGTTGTGATGACAGGGGTCATGGAGCACAGTTTTGAAAGGGAACATGGAGCAGTGTGATTACAGGGTCCATGGAGCATTGTGAATACATAGGCCATGGAACAATGTGATGACAGGGGTCATGTAGCATTGTGATGACAGGGTCATGGAGCATTGTGATTACAGGGGTTATGGGGCACTGTGATGACAGGGGCATGGAGCATTGTGATGAAAATTGTCCTGGAGCATTGTGATGACAGCTGTCACAGAGAATTGGGATGAAAGGTATCATGCAGCATTGTGATGACAACGGTCATGGATCATTTTGATGCCAGGGGTCATGGAACATTCTGATAACAAGGTTCATAAAGCATTTTGATGACAGGGGTCATGGAGCATTGTGTTGACACGGGCATGGAGCATTGTAATGATAGGATATCTGGAGCATTGTGATGAAAAGTGGATGGAGCATTTTGATGACAGGGTCCAAAGAGCATTGTGCTGACAATGGCATGGAGCATTGTGATGAAAAGGGTACTGGAGCACTGTGAGGAAAGGAATCATGGATCATTGTGATGACAGGGGTCATGGAGCTTTGTAATGACAAGTGTCATGGAGCATTGTGATGACACGGTCAAGGAACATTGCGATGACAAGAATTCTGGAGCATTGTGATGAAAGGGCATGGAGCATTGTGATGAAAGGTGACAAGGAGCATTGTGATGATATGGGCAGAGAACTTTGTGATGACAGGGGTCATGGAGCATTGTGATGAAAAGTGTCATGGAACATTGTACTGACAGATATCATGGAGCTTTTTGGTAAGAGAGGCCTTGGAGATTTGTGGTGGCAGGCGTCATGGGGCATTGTGATGACAGCGGTCTTGGAGCATTGTGATGAAAGGGGTCATGGAACACTGTGATTACAGGGGCCATGGAGCATTGTGAATACAAAGGCTATGGAGCATTGAGATGACAGGTTTCATGGAGCATTGTGATGAATGTGATCACGGATCATTGTGATGACAAGTGTCCTGGAACCTTGTGATGACACGGTTCATGGAGCATTGTGATGACAAGGACCATGGCGAATTTTGATGACATCTGTCTTGGGGCATTGTGATGACAGTGGTCATGTAGAATTGTGATGAAAGGTATCATGGAGCACTGTGATGACAGGGGCCATGGAGCATTGTGATGACAAGTGTCATGGGGCATTTTGATGTCATTGGCATGGAGCATTATGATGACAAGAGCTCTGGAGCATTTTGATGACAATGGCATGGAGCATTGTGATGACAGTGGCCATGGAACATTGTGATGGCAAAGGCCATGGAGCATTGTGATGACAACTGTCATGGGATATTTTGATGACATTGGCATGGAACATTATGATGACAAGAGCTCTGGAGCATTTTGATGACAATGGCATGGAGCACTGTGATGACAGGGCCCATGGAGCATTGTGATGAAAATGGCAGGGAACATTGTGATGACTGGGTTCATGGAGCATTGTGATGAAAGGGGCCATGGAGCATTGGGATGACGGGCGTCTTGAGGTATGGTGATGACAGTGGTCATGGAGCATTGTGATGAAAGAGATCATGGAGCAATATGATAACAGGGGCCATGGAGCATTGTGATGACAGGTGTATTGGAGCATTTTGATGAAAGTAGACAAGGATCATTGTGATGACATGTGTCCTGGAACACTGTGATGACACAGTTCATCGATTATTGTGATGACAAGCTTCACGGCGAATTGTGATGACAGGTGTCATGGGGCATTGTGACGACATTGATCATCTAGGAATTGTGATGAAAGGTATCATGGAGCACTGTGATGACTGGGGGCATGAAACAGTGATATGAAAATTGTCCTGGATTATTGTGATGACAGCAGTCATGGGGAATTGTGATGACAGGGATTATGCAGCATTGTGTTGCCATGGGTATGGACTATTGTGATGACAATGGTCATGGAGCAATGTGATGCAAATTTTCATGGAATATCGTGATGAAAAGTGCCTGGGAGCATTGTGAGGATAAAGGCCATGGAGCATTGTGATGACAAGTGTCATGGAGCCTTGTAATGAAAGCTTTCATTGTGCACTGTGATGACAAGGGGAATGGAGTATTTTGATGAAACTGGTCCTGGAGCATTGTGATAACGAAAGCCATGGAGCATTGTGATGACAGGCATCATGGAACATTGTGAAGAAAGGGGCCATGGGGAATTGTAATGACAATAGAGAAATGTGATGAAAATGGTCAGCGAGCATAGTGATTAACGTGGTCATTGAGAATTGTGATGACAAAGGTCATGGAGAACTGTGATGACCAGGGTCATGTAGCATTGTGATGACACGTTCATGGAACATTGTGATGACAAGAATTCTGGAGCATTGTGATGACAAGGGCCATGGAGCATTGTGATGCCACGCTCATGGAACATTGTGATGACAAAATTCTGGAGCATTGTGAGGAAAAAGGCATGGAGCATTGTGAATATAGGGGACATGGAGCATTGTGATGACATGGGCAAGGAACACTGTGATGACAGGTGTTATGGAGCATTGTGATGAAAGGTGTTATGGAGCACTGTGATTACAGGGGCCATGGAGCATTGTGAATACAAAGGCCATGGAGCATTGAGATGACAGTGGTCATGGAGCATTGTGATGAAAGTGGTAATGGATCATTGTGATGACAAGTGTCCTGGGACCCTGTGATGACATGGTTCATGGAGCATTGTGATGACAATGGTCATGGCGAATTGTGATGACAATGTCATGGGGCATTGTGATGGCAGTGGTCATCTAGAAATGTGATTAAAGTTATTATCGAGCACAGTAATGAGAGGGGCCATGGAGCTTTGTGATGACAAGTGTCATGGAGCATTGTGATGACAGGTATCATGGAGCATCGTGATGACAAATGCCATGGAGAGTTGTGATTAGAGGTGGCATTGGGCATTGTGATGAAAGGGTTCATGGAGTACTGGGATTACAGGGGCCATGGAGCATTGTGATAAGAAGTGACATGGAGAATAGTGATGACAGGCATCATAGAGCATTGTGATGACAAGTGCCATTTAGCATTTTGAAGACAGGGGTCATGGAGCATTGTGATGACATGGGCCATGGAGCGTGTGTAGACAAGATTCATGGAGCATTGTGATGACACGGGCATGAAGCATGGTGATGACAACAGACCTGGAGCATTGTGATAACAAGGGCATGGAGCATTGTGATTACAGGAGACATGGAGCATTGTGATGACATTGGCAGGGATCATTGTGATTACAGGGATCATGGAGCATTGTGATGACAAGTGTCATGCAATATTGTGCTGACACAGTTCATGGAGCATTTTGATGAGAGTGGCCTTGGAGCACAGTGATGAGAGACGTCATGGGGCATTATGGTGACAGTGGTCAAGGAGCATTGTGATGAAAGTGTTCATGGAGCAACGCGAGTATCGGGACAATGGAGCATTGTGAATATAAAGGCCATGGAACATTGAGATAAGAGAGTTCATGGAGTGTTGTGATGACAAGGGTCTTGGAACCTACTGATGACACGTTTCATACAGCATTGAGATGACAAGGGCCAAAGTGAATTGTGATGACACGTGTCATGGGGCATTGTGATGACATTGGTCATCTTGCATTGTGATGACAGTGGTCATGTAGAATTTTGATTAAAGGTATCATGGAGCACTGTGATGACAAAGGCCAAGGAACATTTTGATGACAATTGTCATTGAGCAATGTGATGACACGGGAATGGAACATTATGCTGACAAGTGTTCTGGAGCATTGTGATTACAGGGGCCATGGAGCATTGTGATGACAACGGCATGGAGCATTGTGATGACAGTGGTCATTGAGCATTGTGATTACAAAGACCATGAGGCATTGTGATGACAGGGGCCTTGGAGCATTGTGATGACAATGGTCATCAAGCATTGTGATGATAGGGGTCATAGAGCATTGTGATGAGAAAGACCATGGAGTATGGTGATGTCAGAGGCCATGGAACATTGTGATGACAAGGCCATGTACCATTGTGATGACAAGGGCAGGGAACCTTGTGGTGACCGGGGTCATGGAGCATTTTGATGACAACTTTCATGGAACGTTGTGATGACAGGGGTCATGGAGCATTGTGTTGAAAGGGAACATGGAGCAGTGTGATTACAGGGTCCATGGAGCATTGTGAATACATAGGCCATGGAACAATGTGATGACAGGGGTCATGTAGCATTGTGATGACAGGGTCATGGAGCATTGTGATTACAGGGGTTATGGGGCACTGTGATGACAGGGGGCATGGAGCATTGTGATGAAAATTGTCCTGGAGCATTGTGATGACAGCTGTCACAGAGAATTGGGATGAAAGGTATCATGCAGCATTGTGATGACAACGGTCATGGATCATTTTGATGCCAGGGGTCATGGAACATTCTGATAACAAGGTTCATAAAGCATTTTGATGACAGGGGTCATGGAGCATTGTGTTGACACGGGCATGGAGCATTGTAATGATAGGATATCTGGAGCATTGTGATGAAAAGGGGATGGAGCATTTTGATGACAGGGTCCAAGGAGCATTGTGCTGACAATGGCATGGAGCATTGTGATGAAAAGGGTACTGGAGCACTGTGAGGAAAGGAATCATGGATCATTGTGATGACAGGGGTCATGGAGCTTTGTGATGACAAGTGTCATGGAGCATTGTGATGACACGGTCAAGGAACATTGCCATGACAAGAATTCTGGAGCATTGTGATGAAAGGGCATGGAGCATTGTGATGAAAGGTGACAAGGAGCATTGTGATGATATGGGCAGAGAACTTTGTGATGACAGGGGTCATGGAGCATTGTGATGAAAAGTGTCATGGAACATTGTACTGACAGGGATCATGGAGCTTTTTGGTAAGAGAGGCCTTGGAGATTTGTGGTGGCAGGCGTCATGGGGCATTGTGATGACAGCGGTCTTGGAGCATTGTGATGAAAGGGGTCATGGAGCACTGTGATTACAGGGGCCATGGAGCATTGTGAATACAAAGGCTATGGAGCATTGAGATGACAGGTTTCATGGAGCATTGTGATGAAAGTGATCATGGTTCATTGTGATGACAAGTGTCCTGGAACCTTGTGATGACACGGTTCATGGAGCATTGTGATGACAAGGACCATGGCGAATTGTGATGACATCTGTCATGGGCCATTGTGATGACAGTGGTCGTGTAGAATTGTGATGAAAGGTATCATGGAGCACTGTGATGACAGGGGCCATGGAACATTGTGATGACAAAGGCCATGGAGCATTGTGATGACAAGTGTCATGGGGCATTTTGATGACATTGGCATGGAGCATTATGATGACAAGAGTTCTGGAGCATTTTGATGACAAGGGCATGGAGCATTGTGATGACAGAGCCCATGGAGCATTGCGATGAAAACGGCAGGGAACATTGTGATGACTGGGTTCATGGAGCATTGTGATGAAAGGGGCCATGGAGCATTGAGATGACAGGCGTCTTGAGGTATGGTGATGACAGTGGTCATGGAGCATTGTGATGAAAGAGATCATGGAGCAATATGATAACAGGGGCCATGGAGCATTGTGATGACAGGTGTATTGGAGCATTGTGAAGAAAATAGTAATGGATCATTGTGATGACATGTGTCCTGGAACACTGTGATGACACGGTTCATCGAGTATTGTGATGACAAGGGTCATAGCGAATTGTGATAACAGGTGTCATGGGGCATTGTGATGACATTGATCATCTAGGAATTGTGATGAAAGGTATCATGGAGCACTGTGATGACTCGGGGCATGAAGCATTGTTTTGAACATTGTCCTGTATTATGGTGATGACAGCAGTCATGGATTATTGTGATGACAGGGATTATGCAGCATTGTGTTGCCATGGGTATAGACTATTGTGATGAAAATGGTCATGGAGCAATGTGATGAAAGTTTTCATGGAACATCGTGATGAAAAGTGCCTGGGAGCATTGTGACGATAAAGGCCATGGAGCATTGTGATGACAAGTGTCATGGAGCATTGTAATGAAAGCTTTCATTGTGCACTGGGATGACAAGGGGGATGGAGTATTGTGATGAAACTTGTCCTGGAGCATTGTGATAATGAAAGCCATGGAGCACTGTGATGACAGGCATCATGGAGCATTGTGAAGAAAGGGGCCATGGGGAATTGTAATGACAATAGAGAAATGTGATGAAAATGGTCAGCGAGCATAGTGATTAAAGTGGTCATTGAGAATTGTGATGACAAAGGTCATGGAGAACTGTGATGACCAGGGTCATGTAGCATTGTGGTGACACGTTCATGGAACATTGTGATGACAAGAATTCTGGAGCATTGTGATGACAAGGGCCATGGAGCATTGTGATGCCACAGTCATGGAACATTGTGATGACAAGAATTCTGGAGCATTGTGAGGAAAAAGGCATGGAGCATTTTGATTATAGGGGACATGGAGCATTGTGATGACATGGGCAAGGAACACTGTGATGACAGGTGTTATGGAGCAATGTGATGACAAGTGTCATGGAACATTGTGATGAGAGGGGCCTTGGAGAATTGTGATGACAGGCGTCATGAGGCATTGAGATGGCAGTTTTCATGGAGCATTATGATGAAAGGTGTTATGGAGCACTGTGATTACAGGGGCCATGGAGCATTGTGAATACAAAGGCCATGGAGCATTGAGATGACAGTGGTCATGGAGCATTGTGATGAAAGTGGTAATGGATCATTGTGATGACAAGTGTCCTGGGACCCTGTGATGACATGGTTCCTGGAGCATTGTGATGACAATGGTCATGGCGAATTGTGATGAGAATATCATGGGGCATTGTGATTGCAGTGGTCATCTAGAAATGTGATTAAAGTTATTATGGAGCACAGTAATGAGAGGGGCCATGGAGCATTGTGATGACAAGTGTCATGGAGCATTGTGATGACAGGTGTCATGGAGCATCGTGATGACAAATGCCATGGAGAATTGTGATGAGAGGTGGCATTGGGCATTTTGATGAAAGGGGTCATGGAATACTGGGATTACAGGGGCCATGGAGCATTGTGATAAGAAGTGACATGGAGAATAGTGATGACAGGCATCATAGAGCATTGTGAGGACAAGTGCCATTTAGCATTTTGAAGACGGGTCATGGAGCATTGTGATGCCATGGGCCATGGAGAATTGTGTAGATAAGATTCATGGAGCATTGTGATGACATGGGCATGAAGCATGGTGATGACAACAGATCTGGAGCATTGTGATGACAAGGGCATGGAGCATTGTGATTACAGGAGACATGGAGCATTGTGATGACATTGGCAGGGATCATTGTGATTACAGGGATCATGGAGCATTGTGATGACAAGTGTCATGCAATATTGTGCTGACACAGTTCATGGAGCATTTTGATGAGAGTAGCCTTGGAGCACAGTGATGAGAGACGTCATGGGGCATTATGGTGACAGTGGTCAAGGAGCATTGTGATGAAAGTGTTCATGGAGCAACGCGAGTATCGGGACAATGGAGCATTGTGAATACAAAGGCCATGGAACATTGAGATAAGAGAGTTCATGGAGCGTTGTGATGACAAGGGTCTTGGAACCTACTGATGACACGTTTCATACAGCATTGAGATGACAAGGGCCAAGGTGAATTGTGATGACACGTGTCATGGGGCATTGTGATGACATTGGTCATCTTGCATTGTGATGACAGTGGTCATGTAGAATTTTGATTAAAGGTATCATGGAGCACTGTGATGACAAAGGCCAAGGAACATTTTGATGACAATTGTCATTGAGCACTGTGATGACACGGGAATGGAACATTATGATGACAAGTGTTCTGGAGCATTGTGATGACAAGGGCATGGAGCATTGTGATTACAGGGTCCATGGAGCATTGTGATGACAACGGCATGGAGCACTGTGATAACAGTGGTCAATTTGCATTGTGATAACAAAGACCATGAGGCATTGTGATGACGGGGGCCTTGGAGCATTGTGATGACAATGGTCATCAAGCATTGTGATGACAGGGGTCATAGAGCATTGTGATGAGAAAGACCATGGAGCATGGTGATGGCAGAGGCCATGGAACATTGTGATGACAAGGACATGTACCATTGTGATGACAAGGGCAGGGAACCTTGTGGTGACCTGGGTCATGGAGAATTTTGATGACAACTGTCATGGAACGTTGTGATGACAGGGGTCATGGAGCACAGTTTTGAAAGGGAACATGGAGCAGTGTGATTACAGGGTCCATGGAGCATTGTGAATACATAGGCCATGGAACAATGTGATGACAGGGGTCATGTAGCATTGTGATGACAGGGTCATGGAGCATTGTGATTACAGGGGTTATGGGGCACTGTGATGACAGGGGCATGGAGCATTGTGATGAAAATTGTCCTGGAGCATTGTGATGACAGCTGTCACAGAGAATTGGGATGAAAGGTATCATGCAGCATTGTGATGACAACGGTCATGGATCATTTTGATGCCAGGGGTCATGGAACATTCTGATAACAAGGTTCATAAAGCATTTTGATGACAGGGGTCATGGAGCATTGTGTTGACACGGGCATGGAGCATTGTAATGATAGGATATCTGGAGCATTGTGATGAAAAGGGGATGGAGCATTTTGATGACAGGGTCCAAAGAGCATTGTGCTGACAATGGCATGGAGCATTGTGATGAAAAGGGTACTGGAGCACTGTGAGGAAAGGAATCATGGATCATTGTGATGACAGGGGTCATGGAGCTTTGTAATGACAAGTGTCATGGAGCATTGTGATGACACGGTCAAGGAACATTGCGATGACAAGAATTCTGGAGCATTGTGATGAAAGGGCATGGAGCATTGTGATGAAAGGTGACAAGGAGCATTGTGATGATATGGGCAGAGAACTTTGTGATGACAGGGGTCATGGAGCATTGTGATGAAAAGTGTCATGGAACATTGTACTGACAGATATCATGGAGCTTTTTGGTAAGAGAGGCCTTGGAGATTTGTGGTGGCAGGCGTCATGGGGCATTGTGATGACAGCGGTCTTGGAGCATTGTGATGAAAGGGGTCATGGAACACTGTGATTACAGGGGCCATGGAGCATTGTGAATACAAAGGCTATGGAGCATTGAGATGACAGGTTTCATGGAGCATTGTGATGAATGTGATCACGGATCATTGTGATGACAAGTGTCCTGGAACCTTGTGATGACACGGTTCATGGATCATTGTGATGACAAGGACCATGGCGAATTTTGATGACATCTGTCTTGGGGCATTGTGATGACAGTGGTCATGTAGAATTGTGATGAAAGGTATCATGGAGCACTGTGATGACAGGGGCCATGGAGCATTGTGATGACAAGTGTCATGGGGCATTTTGATGTCATTGGCATGGAGCATTATGATGACAAGAGCTCTGGAGCATTTTGATGACAATGGCATGGAGCATTGTGATGACAGTGGCCATGGAACATTGTGATGGCAAAGGCCATGGAGCATTGTGATGACAACTGTCATGGGATATTTTGATGACATTGGCATGGAACATTATGATGACAAGAGCTCTGGAGCATTTTGATGACAATGGCATGGAGCACTGTGATGACAGGGCCCATGGAGCATTGTGATGAAAATGGCAGGGAACATTGTGATGACTGGGTTCATGGAGCATTGTGATGAAAGGGGCCATGGAGCATTGGGATGACGGGCGTCTTGAGGTATGGTGATGACAGTGGTCATGGAGCATTGTGATGAAAGAGATCATGGAGCAATATGATAACAGGGGCCATGGAGCATTGTGATGACAGGTGTATTGGAGCATTTTGATGAAAGTAGACAAGGATCATTGTGATGACATGTGTCCTGGAACACTGTGATGACACAGTTCATCGATTATTGTGATGACAAGCTTCACGGCGAATTGTGATGACAGGTGTCATGGGGCATTGTGACGACATTGATCATCTAGGAATTGTGATGAAAGGTATCATGGAGCACTGTGATGACTGGGGGCATGAAACAGTGATATGAAAATTGTCCTGGATTATTGTGATGACAGCAGTCATGGGGAATTGTGATGACAGGGATTATGCAGCATTGTGTTGCCATGGGTATGGACTATTGTGATGACAATGGTCATGGAGCAATGTGACGCAAATTTTCATGGAATATCGTGATGAAAAGTGCCTGGGAGCATTGTGAGGATAAAGGCCATGGAGCATTGTGATGACAAGTGTCATGGAGCCTTGTAATGAAAGCTTTCATTGTGCACTGTGATGACAAGGGGAATGGAGTATTTTGATGAAACTGGTCCTGGAGCATTGTGATAACGAAAGCCATGGAGCATTGTGATGACAGGCATCATGGAACATTGTGAAGAAAGGGGCCATGGGGAATTGTAATGACAATAGAGAAATGTGATGAAAATGGTCAGCGAGCATAGTGATTAACGTGGTCATTGAGAATTGTGATGACAAAGGTCATGGAGAACTGTGATGACCAGGGTCATGTAGCATTGTGATGACACGTTCATGGAACATTGTGATGACAAGAATTCTGGAGCATTGTGATGACAAGGGCCATGGAGCATTGTGATGCCACGCTCATGGAACATTGTGATGACAAAATTCTGGAGCATTGTGAGGAAAAAGGCATGGAGCATTGTGAATATAGGGGACATGGAGCATTGTGATGACATGGGCAAGGAACACTGTGATGACAGGTGTTATGGAGCATTGTGATGAAAGGTGTTATGGAGCACTGTGATTACAGGGGCCATGGAGCATTGTGAATACAAAGGCCATGGAGCATTGAGATGACAGTGGTCATGGAGCATTGTGATGAAAGTGGTAATGGATCATTGTGATGACAAGTGTCCTGGGACCCTGTGATGACATGGTTCATGGAGCATTGTGATGACAATGGTCATGGCGAATTGTGATGACAATGTCATGGGGCATTGTGATGGCAGTGGTCATCTAGAAATGTGATTAAAGTTATTATCGAGCACAGTAATGAGAGGGGCCATGGAGCTTTGTGATGACAAGTGTCATGGAGCATTGTGATGACAGGTATCATGGAGCATCGTGATGACAAATGCCATGGAGAGTTGTGATTAGAGGTGGCATTGGGCATTGTGATGAAAGGGTTCATGGAGTACTGGGATTACAGGGGCCATGGAGCATTGTGATAAGAAGTGACATGGAGAATAGTGATGACAGGCATCATAGAGCATTGTGATGACAAGTGCCATTTAGCATTTTGAAGACAGGGGTCATGGAGCATTGTGATGACATGGGCCATGGAGCGTGTGTAGACAAGATTCATGGAGCATTGTGATGACACGGGCATGAAGCATGGTGATGACAACAGACCTGGAGCATTGTGATAACAAGGGCATGGAGCATTGTGATTACAGGAGACATGGAGCATTGTGATGACATTGGCAGGGATCATTGTGATTACAGGGATCATGGAGCATTGTGATGACAAGTGTCATGCAATATTGTGCTGACACAGTTCATGGAGCATTTTGATGAGAGTGGCCTTGGAGCACAGTGATGAGAGACGTCATGGGGCATTATGGTGACAGTGGTCAAGGAGCATTGTGATGAAAGTGTTCATGGAGCAACGCGAGTATCGGGACAATGGAGCATTGTGAATATAAAGGCCATGGAACATTGAGATAAGAGAGTTCATGGAGTGTTGTGATGACAAGGGTCTTGGAACCTACTGATGACACGTTTCATACAGCATTGAGATGACAAGGGCCAAAGTGAATTGTGATGACACGTGTCATGGGGCATTGTGATGACATTGGTCATCTTGCATTGTGATGACAGTGGTCATGTAGAATTTTGATTAAAGGTATCATGGAGCACTGTGATGACAAAGGCCAAGGAACATTTTGATGACAATTGTCATTGAGCAATGTGATGACACGGGAATGGAACATTATGCTGACAAGTGTTCTGGAGCATTGTGATTACAGGGGCCATGGAGCATTGTGATGACAACGGCATGGAGCATTGTGATGACAGTGGTCATTGAGCATTGTGATTACAAAGACCATGAGGCATTGTGATGACAGGGGCCTTGGAGCATTGTGATGACAATGGTCATCAAGCATTGTGATGATAGGGGTCATAGAGCATTGTGATGAGAAAGACCATGGAGTATGGTGATGTCAGAGGCCATGGAACATTGTGATGACAAGGCCATGTACCATTGTGATGACAAGGGCAGGGAACCTTGTGGTGACCGGGGTCATGGAGCATTTTGATGACAACTTTCATGGAACGTTGTGATGACAGGGGTCATGGAGCATTGTGTTGAAAGGGAACATGGAGCAGTGTGATTACAGGGTCCATGGAGCATTGTGAATACATAGGCCATGGAACAATGTGATGACAGGGGTCATGTAGCATTGTGATGACAGGGTCATGGAGCATTGTGATTACAGGGGTTATGGGGCACTGTGATGACAGGGGGCATGGAGCATTGTGATGAAAATTGTCCTGGAGCATTGTGATGACAGCTGTCACAGAGAATTGGGAAGAAAGGTATCATGCAGCATTGTGATGACAACGGTCATGGATCATTTTGATGCCAGGGGTCATGGAACATTCTGATAACAAGGTTCATAAAGCATTTTGATGACAGGGGTCATGGAGCATTGTGTTGACACGGGCATGGAGCATTGTAATGATAGGATATCTGGAGCATTGTGATGAAAAGGGGATGGAGCATTTTGATGACAGGGTCCAAGGAGCATTGTGCTGACAATGGCATGGAGCATTGTGATGAAAAGGGTACTGGAGCACTGTGAGGAAAGGAATCATGGATCATTGTGATGACAGGGGTCATGGAGCTTTGTGATGACAAGTGTCATGGAGCATTGTGATGACACGGTCAAGGAACATTGCGATGACAAGAATTCTGGAGCATTGTGATGAAAGGGCATGGAGCATTGTGATGAAAGGTGACAAGGAGCATTGTGATGATATGGGCAGAGAACTTTGTGATGACAGGGGTCATGGAGCATTGTGATGAAAAGTGTCATGGAACATTGTACTGACAGGGATCATGGAGCTTTTTGGTAAGAGAGGCCTTGGAGATTTGTGGTGGCAGGCGTCATGGGGCATTGTGATGACAGCGGTCTTGGAGCATTGTGATGAAAGGGGTCATGGAGCACTGTGATTACAGGGGCCATGGAGCATTGTGAATACAAAGGCTATGGAGCATTGAGATGACAGGGTTCATGGAGCATTGTGATGAAAGTGATCATGGTTCATTGTGATGACAAGTGTCCTGGAACCTTGTGATGACACGGTTCATGGAGCATTGTGATGACAAGGACCATGGCGAATTGTGATGACATCTGTCATGGGCCATTGTGATGACAGTGGTCGTGTAGAATTGTGATGAAAGGTATCATGGAGCACTGTGATGACAGGGGCCATGGAACATTGTGATGACAAAGGCCATGGAGCATTGTGATGACAAGTGTCATGGGACATTTTGATGACATTGGCATGGAGCATTATGATGACAAGAGTTCTGGAGCATTTTGATGACAAGGGCATGGAGCATTGTGATGACAGAGCCCATGGAGCATTGCGATGAAAACGGCAGGGAACATTGTGATGACTGGGTTCATGGAGCATTGTGATGAAAGGGGCCATGGAGCATTGAGATGACAGGCGTCTTGAGGTATGGTGATGACAGTGGTCATGGAGCATTGTGATGAAAGAGATCATGGAGCAATATGATAACAGGGGCCATGGAGCATTGTGATGACAGGTGTATTGGAGCATTGTGAAGAAAATAGTAATGGATCATTGTGATGACATGTGTCCTGGAACACTGTGATGACACGGTTCATCGAGTATTGTGATGACAAGGGTCATAGCGAATTGTGATAACAGGTGTCATGGGGCATTGTGATGACATTGATCATCTAGGAATTGTGATGAAAGGTATCATGGAGCACTGTGATGACTCGGGGCATGAAGCATTGTTTTGAACATTGTCCTGTATTATGGTGATGACAGCAGTCATGGATTATTGTGATGACAGGGATTATGCAGCATTGTGTTGCCATGGGTATAGACTATTGTGATGAAAATGGTCATGGAGCAATGTGATGAAAGTTTTCATGGAACATCGTGATGAAAAGTGCCTGGGAGCATTGTGACGATAAAGGCCATGGAGCATTGTGATGACAAGTGTCATGGAGCATTGTAATGAAAGCTTTCATTGTGCACTGGGATGACAAGGGGGATGGAGTATTGTGATGAAACTTGTCCTGGAGCATTGTGATAATGAAAGCCATGGAGCACTGTGATGACAGGCATCATGGAGCATTGTGAAGAAAGGGGCCATGGGGAATTGTAATGACAATAGAGAAATGTGATGAAAATGGTCAGCGAGCATAGTGATTAAAGTGGTCATTGAGAATTGTGATGACAAAGGTCATGGAGAACTGTGATGACCAGGGTCATGTAGCATTGTGGTGACACGTTCATGGAACATTGTGATGACAAGAATTCTGGAGCATTGTGATGACAAGGGCCATGGAGCATTGTGATGCCACGGTCATGGAACATTGTGATGACAAGAATTCTGGAGCATTGTGAGGAAAAAGGCATGGAGCATTTTGATTATAGGGGACATGGAGCATTGTGATGACATGGGCAAGGAACACTGTGATGACAGGTGTTATGGAGCAATGTGATGACAAGTGTCATGGAACATTGTGATGAGAGGGGCCTTGGAGAATTGTGATGACAGGCGTCATGAGGCATTGAGATGGCAGTTTTCATGGAGCATTATGATGAAAGGTGTTATGGAGCACTGTGATTACAGGGGCCATGGAGCATTGTGAATACAAAGGCCATGGAGCATTGAGATGACAGTGGTCATGGAGCATTGTGATGAAAGTGGTAATGGATCATTGTGATGACAAGTGTCCTGGGACCCTGTGATGACATGGTTCCTGGAGCATTGTGATGACAATGGTCATGGCGAATTGTGATGACAATATCATGGGGCATTGTGATTGCAGTGGTCATCTAGAAATGTGATTAAAGTTATTATGGAGCACAGTAATGAGAGGGGCCATGGAGCATTGTGATGACAAGTGTCATGGAGCATTGTGATGACAGGTGTCATGGAGCATCGTGATGACAAATGCCATGGAGAATTGTGATGAGAGGTGGCATTGGGCATTTTGATGAAAGGGGTCATGGAATACTGGGATTACAGGGGCCATGGAGCATTGTGATAAGAAGTGACATGGAGAATAGTGATGACAGGCATCATAGAGCATTGTGAGGACAAGTGCCATTTAGCATTTTGAAGACGGGTCATGGAGCATTGTGATGCCATGGGCCATGGAGAATTGTGTAGATAAGATTCATGGAGCATTGTGATGACATGGGCATGAAGCATGGTGATGACAACAGATCTGGAGCATTGTGATGACAAGGGCATGGAGCATTGTGATTACAGGAGACATGGAGCATTGTGATGACATTGGCAGGGATCATTGTGATTACAGGGATCATGGAGCATTGTGATGACAAGTGTCATGCAATATTGTGCTGACACAGTTCATGGAGCATTTTGATGAGAGTAGCCTTGGAGCACAGTGATGAGAGACGTCATGGGGCATTATGGTGACAGTGGTCAAGGAGCATTGTGATGAAATTGTTCATGGAGCAACGCGAGTATCGGGACAATGGAGCATTGTGAATACAAAGGCCATGGAACATTGAGATAAGAGAGTTCATGGAGCGTTGTGATGACAAGGGTCTTGGAACCTACTGATGACACGTTTCATACAGCATTGAGATGACAAGGGCCAAGGTGAATTGTGATGACACGTGTCATGGGGCATTGTGATGACATTGGTCATCTTGCATTGTGATGACAGTGGTCATGTAGAATTTTGATTAAAGGTATCATGGAGCACTGTGATGACAAAGGCCAAGGAACATTTTGATGACAATTGTCATTGAGCACTGTGATGACACGGGAATGGAACATTATGATGACAAGTGTTCTGGAGCATTGTGATGACAAGGGCATGGAGCATTGTGATTACAGGGGCCATGGAGCATTGTGATGACAACGGCATGGAGCACTGTGATAACAGTGGTCAATTTGCATTGTGATAACAAAGACCATGAGGCATTGTGATGACAGGGGCCTTGGAGCATTGTGATGACAATGGTCATCAAGCATTGTGATGACAGGGGTCATAGAGCATTGTGATGAGAAAGACCATGGAGCATGGTGATGGCAGAGGCCATGGAACATTGTGATGACAAGGACATGTACCATTGTGATGACAAGGGCAGGGAACCTTGTGGTGACCGGGGTCATGGAGCATTTTGATGACAACTGTCATGGAACGTTGTGATGACAGGGGTCATGGAGCACAGTTTTGAAAGGGAACATGGAGCAGTGTGATTACAGGGTCCATGGAGCATTGTGAATACATAGGCCATGGAACAATGTGATGACAGGGGTCATGTAGCATTGTGATGACAGGGTCATGGAGCATTGTGATTACAGGGGTTATGGGGCACTGTGATGACAGGGGCATGGAGCATTGTGATGAAAATTGTCCTGGAGCATTGTGATGACAGCTGTCACAGAGAATTGGGATGAAAGGTATCATGCAGCATTGTGATGACAACGGTCATGGATCATTTTGATGCCAGGGGTCATGGAACATTCTGATAACAAGGTTCATAAAGCATTTTGATGACAGGGGTCATGGAGCATTGTGTTGACACGGGCATGGAGCATTGTAATGATAGGATATCTGGAGCATTGTGATGAAAAGTGGATGGAGCATTTTGATGACAGGGTCCAAAGAGCATTGTGCTGACAATGGCATGGAGCATTGTGATGAAAAGGGTACTGGAGCACTGTGAGGAAAGGAATCATGGATCATTGTGATGACAGGGGTCATGGAGCTTTGTAATGACAAGTGTCATGGAGCATTGTGATGACACGGTCAAGGAACATTGCGATGACAAGAATTCTGGAGCATTGTGATGAAAGGGCATGGAGCATTGTGATGAAAGGTGACAAGGAGCATTGTGATGATATGGGCAGAGAACTTTGTGATGACAGGGGTCATGGAGCATTGTGATGAAAAGTGTCATGGAACATTGTACTGACAGATATCATGGAGCTTTTTGGTAAGAGAGGCCTTGGAGATTTGTGGTGGCAGGCGTCATGGGGCATTGTGATGACAGCGGTCTTGGAGCATTGTGATGAAAGGGGTCATGGAACACTGTGATTACAGGGGCCATGGAGCATTGTGAATACAAAGGCTATGGAGCATTGAGATGACAGGTTTCATGGAGCATTGTGATGAATGTGATCACGGATCATTGTGATGACAAGTGTCCTGGAACCTTGTGATGACACGGTTCATGGAGCATTGTGATGACAAGGACCATGGCGAATTTTGATGACATCTGTCTTGGGGCATTGTGATGACAGTGGTCATGTAGAATTGTGATGAAAGGTATCATGGAGCACTGTGATGACAGGGGCCATGGAGCATTGTGATGACAAGTGTCATGGGGCATTTTGATGTCATTGGCATGGAGCATTATGATGACAAGAGCTCTGGAGCATTTTGATGACAATGGCATGGAGCATTGTGATGACAGTGGCCATGGAACATTGTGATGGCAAAGGCCATGGAGCATTGTGATGACAACTGTCATGGGATATTTTGATGACATTGGCATGGAACATTATGATGACAAGAGCTCTGGAGCATTTTGATGACAATGGCATGGAGCACTGTGATGACAGGGCCCATGGAGCATTGTGATGAAAATGGCAGGGAACATTGTGATGACTGGGTTCATGGAGCATTGTGATGAAAGGGGCCATGGAGCATTGGGATGACGGGCGTCTTGAGGTATGGTGATGACAGTGGTCATGGAGCATTGTGATGAAAGAGATCATGGAGCAATATGATAACAGGGGCCATGGAGCATTGTGATGACAGGTGTATTGGAGCATTTTGATGAAAGTAGACAAGGATCATTGTGATGACATGTGTCCTGGAACACTGTGATGACACAGTTCATCGATTATTGTGATGACAAGCTTCACGGCGAATTGTGATGACAGGTGTCATGGGGCATTGTGACGACATTGATCATCTAGGAATTGTGATGAAAGGTATCATGGAGCACTGTGATGACTGGGGGCATGAAACAGTGATATGAAAATTGTCCTGGATTATTGTGATGACAGCAGTCATGGGGAATTGTGATGACAGGGATTATGCAGCATTGTGTTGCCATGGGTATGGACTATTGTGATGACAATGATCATGGAGCAATGTGATGCAAATTTTCATGGAATATCGTGATGAAAAGTGCCTGGGAGCATTGTGAGGATAAAGGCCATGGAGCATTGTGATGACAAGTGTCATGGAGCCTTGTAATGAAAGCTTTCATTGTGCACTGTGATGACAAGGGGAATGGAGTATTTTGATGAAACTGGTCCTGGAGCATTGTGATAACGAAAGCCATGGAGCATTGTGATGACAGGCATCATGGAACATTGTGAAGAAAGGGGCCATGGGGAATTGTAATGACAATAGAGAAATGTGATGAAAATGGTCAGCGAGCATAGTGATTAACGTGGTCATTGAGAATTGTGATGACAAAGGTCATGGAGAACTGTGATGACCAGGGTCATGTAGCATTGTGATGACACGTTCATGGAACATTGTGATGACAAGAATTCTGGAGCATTGTGATGACAAGGGCCATGGAGCATTGTGATGCCACGCTCATGGAACATTGTGATGACAAAATTCTGGAGCATTGTGAGGAAAAAGGCATGGAGCATTGTGAATATAGGGGACATGGAGCATTGTGATGACATGGGCAAGGAACACTGTGATGACAGGTGTTATGGAGCATTGTGATGAAAGGTGTTATGGAGCACTGTGATTACAGGGGCCATGGAGCATTGTGAATACAAAGGCCATGGAGCATTGAGATGACAGTGGTCATGGAGCATTGTGATGAAAGTGGTAATGGATCATTGTGATGACAAGTGTCCTGGGACCCTGTGATGACATGGTTCATGGAGCATTGTGATGACAATGGTCATGGCGAATTGTGATGACAATGTCATGGGGCATTGTGATGGCAGTGGTCATCTAGAAATGTGATTAAAGTTATTATCGAGCACAGTAATGAGAGGGGCCATGGAGCTTTGTGATGACAAGTGTCATGGAGCATTGTGATGACAGGTATCATGGAGCATCGTGATGACAAATGCCATGGAGAGTTGTGATTAGAGGTGGCATTGGGCATTGTGATGAAAGGGTTCATGGAGTACTGGGATTACAGGGGCCATGGAGCATTGTGATAAGAAGTGACATGGAGAATAGTGATGACAGGCATCATAGAGCATTGTGATGACAAGTGCCATTTAGCATTTTGAAGACAGGGGTCATGGAGCATTGTGATGACATGGGCCATGGAGCGTGTGTAGACAAGATTCATGGAGCATTGTGATGACACGGGCATGAAGCATGGTGATGACAACAGACCTGGAGCATTGTGATAACAAGGGCATGGAGCATTGTGATTACAGGAGACATGGAGCATTGTGATGACATTGGCAGGGATCATTGTGATTACAGGGATCATGGAGCATTGTGATGACAAGTGTCATGCAATATTGTGCTGACACAGTTCATGGAGCATTTTGATGAGAGTGGCCTTGGAGCACAGTGATGAGAGACGTCATGGGGCATTATGGTGACAGTGGTCAAGGAGCATTGTGATGAAAGTGTTCATGGAGCAACGCGAGTATCGGGACAATGGAGCATTGTGAATATAAAGGCCATGGAACATTGAGATAAGAGAGTTCATGGAGTGTTGTGATGACAAGGGTCTTGGAACCTACTGATGACACGTTTCATACAGCATTGAGATGACAAGGGCCAAAGTGAATTGTGATGACACGTGTCATGGGGCATTGTGATGACATTGGTCATCTTGCATTGTGATGACAGTGGTCATGTAGAATTTTGATTAAAGGTATCATGGAGCACTGTGATGACAAAGGCCAAGGAACATTTTGATGACAATTGTCATTGAGCAATGTGATGACACGGGAATGGAACATTATGCTGACAAGTGTTCTGGAGCATTGTGATTACAGGGGCCATGGAGCATTGTGATGACAACGGCATGGAGCATTGTGATGACAGTGGTCATTGAGCATTGTGATTACAAAGACCATGAGGCATTGTGATGACAGGGGCCTTGGAGCATTGTGATGACAATGGTCATCAAGCATTGTGATGATAGGGGTCATAGAGCATTGTGATGAGAAAGACCATGGAGTATGGTGATGTCAGAGGCCATGGAACATTGTGATGACAAGGCCATGTACCATTGTGATGACAAGGGCAGGGAACCTTGTGGTGACCGGGGTCATGGAGCATTTTGATGACAACTTTCATGGAACGTTGTGATGACAGGGGTCATGGAGCATTGTGTTGAAAGGGAACATGGAGCAGTGTGATTACAGGGTCCATGGAGCATTGTGAATACATAGGCCATGGAACAATGTGATGACAGGGGTCATGTAGCATTGTGATGACAGGGTCATGGAGCATTGTGATTACAGGGGTTATGGGGCACTGTGATGACAGGGGGCATGGAGCATTGTGATGAAAATTGTCCTGGAGCATTGTGATGACAGCTGTCACAGAGAATTGGGATGAAAGGTATCATGCAGCATTGTGATGACAACGGTCATGGATCATTTTGATGCCAGGGGTCATGGAACATTCTGATAACAAGGTTCATAAAGCATTTTGATGACAGGGGTCATGGAGCATTGTGTTGACACGGGCATGGAGCATTGTAATGATAGGATATCTGGAGCATTGTGATGAAAAGGGGATGGAGCATTTTGATGACAGGGTCCAAGGAGCATTGTGCTGACAATGGCATGGAGCATTGTGATGAAAAGGGTACTGGAGCACTGTGAGGAAAGGAATCATGGATCATTGTGATGACAGGGGTCATGGAGCTTTGTGATGACAAGTGTCATGGAGCATTGTGATGACACGGTCAAGGAACATTGCCATGACAAGAATTCTGGAGCATTGTGATGAAAGGGCATGGAGCATTGTGATGAAAGGTGACAAGGAGCATTGTGATGATATGGGCAGAGAACTTTGTGATGACAGGGGTCATGGAGCATTGTGATGAAAAGTGTCATGGAACATTGTACTGACAGGGATCATGGAGCTTTTTGGTAAGAGAGGCCTTGGAGATTTGTGGTGGCAGGCGTCATGGGGCATTGTGATGACAGCGGTCTTGGAGCATTGTGATGAAAGGGGTCATGGAGCACTGTGATTACAGGGGCCATGGAGCATTGTGAATACAAAGGCTATGGAGCATTGAGATGACAGGTTTCATGGAGCATTGTGATGAAAGTGATCATGGTTCATTGTGATGACAAGTGTCCTGGAACCTTGTGATGACACGGTTCATGGAGCATTGTGATGACAAGGACCATGGCGAATTGTGATGACATCTGTCATGGGCCATTGTGATGACAGTGGTCGTGTAGAATTGTGATGAAAGGTATCATGGAGCACTGTGATGACAGGGGCCATGGAACATTGTGATGACAAAGGCCATGGAGCATTGTGATGACAAGTGTCATGGGGCATTTTGATGACATTGGCATGGAGCATTATGATGACAAGAGTTCTGGAGCATTTTGATGACAAGGGCATGGAGCATTGTGATGACAGAGCCCATGGAGCATTGCGATGAAAACGGCAGGGAACATTGTGATGACTGGGTTCATGGAGCATTGTGATGAAAGGGGCCATGGAGCATTGAGATGACAGGCGTCTTGAGGTATGGTGATGACAGTGGTCATGGAGCATTGTGATGAAAGAGATCATGGAGCAATATGATAACAGGGGCCATGGAGCATTGTGATGACAGGTGTATTGGAGCATTGTGAAGAAAATAGTAATGGATCATTGTGATGACATGTGTCCTGGAACACTGTGATGACACGGTTCATCGAGTATTGTGATGACAAGGGTCATAGCGAATTGTGATAACAGGTGTCATGGGGCATTGTGATGACATTGATCATCTAGGAATTGTGATGAAAGGTATCATGGAGCACTGTGATGACTCGGGGCATGAAGCATTGTTTTGAACATTGTCCTGTATTATGGTGATGACAGCAGTCATGGATTATTGTGATGACAGGGATTATGCAGCATTGTGTTGCCATGGGTATAGACTATTGTGATGAAAATGGTCATGGAGCAATGTGATGAAAGTTTTCATGGAACATCGTGATGAAAAGTGCCTGGGAGCATTGTGACGATAAAGGCCATGGAGCATTGTGATGACAAGTGTCATGGAGCATTGTAATGAAAGCTTTCATTGTGCACTGGGATGACAAGGGGGATGGAGTATTGTGATGAAACTTGTCCTGGAGCATTGTGATAATGAAAGCCATGGAGCACTGTGATGACAGGCATCATGGAGCATTGTGAAGAAAGGGGCCATGGGGAATTGTAATGACAATAGAGAAATGTGATGAAAATGGTCAGCGAGCATAGTGATTAAAGTGGTCATTGAGAATTGTGATGACAAAGGTCATGGAGAACTGTGATGACCAGGGTCATGTAGCATTGTGGTGACACGTTCATGGAACATTGTGATGACAAGAATTCTGGAGCATTGTGATGACAAGGGCCATGGAGCATTGTGATGCCACAGTCATGGAACATTGTGATGACAAGAATTCTGGAGCATTGTGAGGAAAAAGGCATGGAGCATTTTGATTATAGGGGACATGGAGCATTGTGATGACATGGGCAAGGAACACTGTGATGACAGGTGTTATGGAGCAATGTGATGACAAGTGTCATGGAACATTGTGATGAGAGGGGCCTTGGAGAATTGTGATGACAGGCGTCATGAGGCATTGAGATGGCAGTTTTCATGGAGCATTATGATGAAAGGTGTTATGGAGCACTGTGATTACAGGGGCCATGGAGCATTGTGAATACAAAGGCCATGGAGCATTGAGATGACAGTGGTCATGGAGCATTGTGATGAAAGTGGTAATGGATCATTGTGATGACAAGTGTCCTGGGACCCTGTGATGACATGGTTCCTGGAGCATTGTGATGACAATGGTCATGGCGAATTGTGATGAGAATATCATGGGGCATTGTGATTGCAGTGGTCATCTAGAAATGTGATTAAAGTTATTATGGAGCACAGTAATGAGAGGGGCCATGGAGCATTGTGATGACAAGTGTCATGGAGCATTGTGATGACAGGTGTCATGGAGCATCGTGATGACAAATGCCATGGAGAATTGTGATGAGAGGTGGCATTGGGCATTTTGATGAAAGGGGTCATGGAATACTGGGATTACAGGGGCCATGGAGCATTGTGATAAGAAGTGACATGGAGAATAGTGATGACAGGCATCATAGAGCATTGTGAGGACAAGTGCCATTTAGCATTTTGAAGACGGGTCATGGAGCATTGTGATGCCATGGGCCATGGAGAATTGTGTAGATAAGATTCATGGAGCATTGTGATGACATGGGCATGAAGCATGGTGATGACAACAGATCTGGAGCATTGTGATGACAAGGGCATGGAGCATTGTGATTACAGGAGACATGGAGCATTGTGATGACATTGGCAGGGATCATTGTGATTACAGGGATCATGGAGCATTGTGATGACAAGTGTCATGCAATATTGTGCTGACACAGTTCATGGAGCATTTTGATGAGAGTAGCCTTGGAGCACAGTGATGAGAGACGTCATGGGGCATTATGGTGACAGTGGTCAAGGAGCATTGTGATGAAAGTGTTCATGGAGCAACGCGAGTATCGGGACAATGGAGCATTGTGAATACAAAGGCCATGGAACATTGAGATAAGAGAGTTCATGGAGCGTTGTGATGACAAGGGTCTTGGAACCTACTGATGACACGTTTCATACAGCATTGAGATGACAAGGGCCAAGGTGAATTGTGATGACACGTGTCATGGGGCATTGTGATGACATTGGTCATCTTGCATTGTGATGACAGTGGTCATGTAGAATTTTGATTAAAGGTATCATGGAGCACTGTGATGACAAAGGCCAAGGAACATTTTGATGACAATTGTCATTGAGCACTGTGATGACACGGGAATGGAACATTATGAT
Organism: Balaenoptera ricei; assembly: GCF_028023285.1. Classification (NCBI taxonomy): domain Eukaryota; kingdom Metazoa; phylum Chordata; class Mammalia; order Artiodactyla; family Balaenopteridae; genus Balaenoptera; species Balaenoptera ricei. The sequence continues at coordinate 2,075,054 of NW_026777433.1, read as the reverse complement.
GACAAGTGTTCTGGAGCATTGTGATGACAAGGGCATGGAGCATTGTGATTACAGGGTCCATGGAGCATTGTGATGACAACGGCATGGAGCACTGTGATAACAGTGGTCAATTTGCATTGTGATAACAAAGACCATGAGGCATTGTGATGACGGGGGCCTTGGAGCATTGTGATGACAATGGTCATCAAGCATTGTGATGACAGGGGTCATAGAGCATTGTGATGAGAAAGACCATGGAGCATGGTGATGGCAGAGGCCATGGAACATTGTGATGACAAGGACATGTACCATTGTGATGACAAGGGCAGGGAACCTTGTGGTGACCTGGGTCATGGAGAATTTTGATGACAACTGTCATGGAACGTTGTGATGACAGGGGTCATGGAGCACAGTTTTGAAAGGGAACATGGAGCAGTGTGATTACAGGGTCCATGGAGCATTGTGAATACATAGGCCATGGAACAATGTGATGACAGGGGTCATGTAGCATTGTGATGACAGGGTCATGGAGCATTGTGATTACAGGGGTTATGGGGCACTGTGATGACAGGGGCATGGAGCATTGTGATGAAAATTGTCCTGGAGCATTGTGATGACAGCTGTCACAGAGAATTGGGATGAAAGGTATCATGCAGCATTGTGATGACAACGGTCATGGATCATTTTGATGCCAGGGGTCATGGAACATTCTGATAACAAGGTTCATAAAGCATTTTGATGACAGGGGTCATGGAGCATTGTGTTGACACGGGCATGGAGCATTGTAATGATAGGATATCTGGAGCATTGTGATGAAAAGGGGATGGAGCATTTTGATGACAGGGTCCAAAGAGCATTGTGCTGACAATGGCATGGAGCATTGTGATGAAAAGGGTACTGGAGCACTGTGAGGAAAGGAATCATGGATCATTGTGATGACAGGGGTCATGGAGCTTTGTAATGACAAGTGTCATGGAGCATTGTGATGACACGGTCAAGGAACATTGCGATGACAAGAATTCTGGAGCATTGTGATGAAAGGGCATGGAGCATTGTGATGAAAGGTGACAAGGAGCATTGTGATGATATGGGCAGAGAACTTTGTGATGACAGGGGTCATGGAGCATTGTGATGAAAAGTGTCATGGAACATTGTACTGACAGATATCATGGAGCTTTTTGGTAAGAGAGGCCTTGGAGATTTGTGGTGGCAGGCGTCATGGGGCATTGTGATGACAGCGGTCTTGGAGCATTGTGATGAAAGGGGTCATGGAACACTGTGATTACAGGGGCCATGGAGCATTGTGAATACAAAGGCTATGGAGCATTGAGATGACAGGTTTCATGGAGCATTGTGATGAATGTGATCACGGATCATTGTGATGACAAGTGTCCTGGAACCTTGTGATGACACGGTTCATGGATCATTGTGATGACAAGGACCATGGCGAATTTTGATGACATCTGTCTTGGGGCATTGTGATGACAGTGGTCATGTAGAATTGTGATGAAAGGTATCATGGAGCACTGTGATGACAGGGGCCATGGAGCATTGTGATGACAAGTGTCATGGGGCATTTTGATGTCATTGGCATGGAGCATTATGATGACAAGAGCTCTGGAGCATTTTGATGACAATGGCATGGAGCATTGTGATGACAGTGGCCATGGAACATTGTGATGGCAAAGGCCATGGAGCATTGTGATGACAACTGTCATGGGATATTTTGATGACATTGGCATGGAACATTATGATGACAAGAGCTCTGGAGCATTTTGATGACAATGGCATGGAGCACTGTGATGACAGGGCCCATGGAGCATTGTGATGAAAATGGCAGGGAACATTGTGATGACTGGGTTCATGGAGCATTGTGATGAAAGGGGCCATGGAGCATTGGGATGACGGGCGTCTTGAGGTATGGTGATGACAGTGGTCATGGAGCATTGTGATGAAAGAGATCATGGAGCAATATGATAACAGGGGCCATGGAGCATTGTGATGACAGGTGTATTGGAGCATTTTGATGAAAGTAGACAAGGATCATTGTGATGACATGTGTCCTGGAACACTGTGATGACACAGTTCATCGATTATTGTGATGACAAGCTTCACGGCGAATTGTGATGACAGGTGTCATGGGGCATTGTGACGACATTGATCATCTAGGAATTGTGATGAAAGGTATCATGGAGCACTGTGATGACTGGGGGCATGAAACAGTGATATGAAAATTGTCCTGGATTATTGTGATGACAGCAGTCATGGGGAATTGTGATGACAGGGATTATGCAGCATTGTGTTGCCATGGGTATGGACTATTGTGATGACAATGGTCATGGAGCAATGTGACGCAAATTTTCATGGAATATCGTGATGAAAAGTGCCTGGGAGCATTGTGAGGATAAAGGCCATGGAGCATTGTGATGACAAGTGTCATGGAGCCTTGTAATGAAAGCTTTCATTGTGCACTGTGATGACAAGGGGAATGGAGTATTTTGATGAAACTGGTCCTGGAGCATTGTGATAACGAAAGCCATGGAGCATTGTGATGACAGGCATCATGGAACATTGTGAAGAAAGGGGCCATGGGGAATTGTAATGACAATAGAGAAATGTGATGAAAATGGTCAGCGAGCATAGTGATTAACGTGGTCATTGAGAATTGTGATGACAAAGGTCATGGAGAACTGTGATGACCAGGGTCATGTAGCATTGTGATGACACGTTCATGGAACATTGTGATGACAAGAATTCTGGAGCATTGTGATGACAAGGGCCATGGAGCATTGTGATGCCACGCTCATGGAACATTGTGATGACAAAATTCTGGAGCATTGTGAGGAAAAAGGCATGGAGCATTGTGAATATAGGGGACATGGAGCATTGTGATGACATGGGCAAGGAACACTGTGATGACAGGTGTTATGGAGCATTGTGATGAAAGGTGTTATGGAGCACTGTGATTACAGGGGCCATGGAGCATTGTGAATACAAAGGCCATGGAGCATTGAGATGACAGTGGTCATGGAGCATTGTGATGAAAGTGGTAATGGATCATTGTGATGACAAGTGTCCTGGGACCCTGTGATGACATGGTTCATGGAGCATTGTGATGACAATGGTCATGGCGAATTGTGATGACAATGTCATGGGGCATTGTGATGGCAGTGGTCATCTAGAAATGTGATTAAAGTTATTATCGAGCACAGTAATGAGAGGGGCCATGGAGCTTTGTGATGACAAGTGTCATGGAGCATTGTGATGACAGGTATCATGGAGCATCGTGATGACAAATGCCATGGAGAGTTGTGATTAGAGGTGGCATTGGGCATTGTGATGAAAGGGTTCATGGAGTACTGGGATTACAGGGGCCATGGAGCATTGTGATAAGAAGTGACATGGAGAATAGTGATGACAGGCATCATAGAGCATTGTGATGACAAGTGCCATTTAGCATTTTGAAGACAGGGGTCATGGAGCATTGTGATGACATGGGCCATGGAGCGTGTGTAGACAAGATTCATGGAGCATTGTGATGACACGGGCATGAAGCATGGTGATGACAACAGACCTGGAGCATTGTGATGACAAGGGCATGGAGCATTGTGATTACAGGAGACATGGAGCATTGTGATGACATTGGCAGGGATCATTGTGATTACAGGGATCATGGAGCATTGTGATGACAAGTGTCATGCAATATTGTGCTGACACAGTTCATGGAGCATTTTGATGAGAGTGGCCTTGGAGCACAGTGATGAGAGACGTCATGGGGCATTATGGTGACAGTGGTCAAGGAGCATTGTGATGAAAGTGTTCATGGAGCAACGCGAGTATCGGGACAATGGAGCATTGTGAATATAAAGGCCATGGAACATTGAGATAAGAGAGTTCATGGAGTGTTGTGATGACAAGGGTCTTGGAACCTACTGATGACACGTTTCATACAGCATTGAGATGACAAGGGCCAAAGTGAATTGTGATGACACGTGTCATGGGGCATTGTGATGACATTGGTCATCTTGCATTGTGATGACAGTGGTCATGTAGAATTTTGATTAAAGGTATCATGGAGCACTGTGATGACAAAGGCCAAGGAATATTTTGATGACAATTGTCATTGAGCAATGTGATGACACGGGAATGGAACATTATGCTGACAAGTGTTCTGGAGCATTGTGATTACAGGGGCCATGGAGCATTGTGATGACAACGGCATGGAGCATTGTGATGACAGTGGTCATTGAGCATTGTGATTACAAAGACCATGAGGCATTGTGATGACAGGGGCCTTGGAGCATTGTGATGACAATGGTCATCAAGCATTGTGATGACAGGGGTCATAGAGCATTGTGATGAGAAAGACCATGGAGCATGTTGATGACAAAGGCCATGGAACATTGTGATGACAAGGCCATGTACCATTGTGATGACAAGGGCAGGGAACCTTGTGGTGACCGGGGTCATGGAGCATTTTGATGACAACTTTCATGGAACGTTGTGATGACAGGGGTCATGGAGCATTGTGTTGAAAGGGGACATGGAGCAGTGTGATTACAGGGTCCATGGAGCATTGTGAATACATAGGCCATGGAACAATGTGATGACAGGGGTCATGTAGCATTGTGATGACAGGGTCATGGAGCATTGTGATTACAGGGGTTATGGGGCACTGTGATGACAGGGGGCATGAAACATTGTGATGAAAATTGTCCTGGAGCATTGTGATGACAGCGGTCACAGAGAATTGGGATGAAAGATATCATGCAGCATTCTGAGGACAGCGGTCATGGATCATTTTGATGACAGGGGTCATGGAACATTCTGATAACAAGGTTCATACAGCATTTTGATGACAGGGGTAATGGAGCATTGTGTTGACACGGGCATGGAGCATTGTAATGATAGGATATCTGGAGCATTGTGAGGAAAAGGGGATGGAGCATTTTGATGATAGGGTAAAGGAGCTTTGTGCTGACAATGGCATAGAGCATTGTGAGGAAAAGGGTACTGGAGCACTGGGAGGAAAGGAATCATGGATCATTGTGATGACAGGGGTCATGGAGCTTTGTGATGACAAGGGTCATGGAGCATTGTGATGACACGGTCAAGGAACATTGCGATGACAAGAATTCTGGAGCCCTGTGATGAAAGGGCATGGAGCATTGTGATGAAAGGTGACAAGGAGCATTGTGATGATATGGGCAGAAAACTTTGTGATGACAGGGGTCATGGAGCATTGTGATGAAAAGTGTCATGGAACATTGTACTGACAGGGATCATGGAGCTTTTGGGTAAGAGAGACCTTGGAGATTTGCGGTGGCAGGCGTCATGGGGCATTGTGGTGACAGCGGTCTTGGAGCATTGTGATGAAAGGGGTCATGGAACACTGTGATTACAGGGGCCATGGAGCATTGTGAATACAAAGGCTATGGAGCATTGAGATGACAGGTTTCATGGAGCATTGAGATGAAAGTGATCATGGATCATTGTGATGACAAGTGTCCTGGAACCTTGTGATGACACGGTTCATGGAGCATTGTGATGACAAGGACCATGGCGAATTGTGATGACATCCGTCATGGGCCATTGTGATGACAGTGATCATGTAGAATTGTGATGAAATGTAGCATGGAGCACTTTGATGACAGGGGCCATGGAACATTGTAATGACAAAGGCCATGGAGCATTGTGATGACAAGTGTCATGGGGCATTTTGATGACATTGGCATGGAGCATTATGATGAGAAGAGTTATGGAGCATTTTGATGACAAGGGCATGGAGCATTGTGATGACAGAGCCCATGGAGCATTGCGATGAAAAAGGCAGGGAACATTGTGATGACTGGGTTCATGGAGCATTGTGATGAAAGGGGCCATGGAGCATTGAGATGACAGGCGTCTTGCGGTATAGTGATGACAGTGGTCATGGAGCATTGTGATGAAAGAGATCATGGAGCAATATGATAACAGGGGCCATGGAGCATTGTGATGACAGGTGTTTTGGAGCATTGTGATGAAAATAGTAATGGATCATTGTGATGACATGTGTCCTGGAACACGGTGAGGACACGGTTCATCGAGTATTGTGATGACAAGGGTCATAGCGAATTGTGATGACAGGTGTCATGGGGCATCGTGATGACAATGATCATCTAGGAATTGTGATGAAAGGTATCATGGAGCACTGTGATGACTGGGGGCATGAAGCATTGTTTTGAACATTGTCCTGGATTATGGTGATGACAGCAGTCATGGATTATTGTGATAACAGGGATTATGCAGCATTGTGTTGCCATGGGTATGGACTATTGTGATGACAATGGTCATGGAGCAATGTGATGAAAGTTTTCATGGAACGTCGTGATGAAAAGTGCCTGGGAGAATTGTGACGATAAAAGCCATGGAGCATTGTGATGACAAGTGTCATGGAGCATTGTAATGAAAGCTTTCATTGTGCACTGTGATGACAAGGGGGATGGAGTATTGTGATGAAACTGGTCCTGGAGCATTGTGATAACAAAAGCCATGGAGCATTGTGATGACAGGCATCATGGAACATTGTGAAGAAAGGGGCCATGGGGAATTGTAATGACCATAGAGAAATGTGATGAAAATGGTCAGCGAGCATAGTGATTAAAGTGGTCATTGAGAATTGTGATGAAAAGTGACATAGAGCATTGTGATGACAAAGGTCATGGAGAACTGTGATGACCAGGGTCATGTAGCATTGTGATGACACGTTCATGGAACATTGTGATGACAAGAATTCTGGAGCATTGTGATGACAAGGGCCATGGAGCATTGTGATGCCACGGTCATGGAACATTGTGATGAGAAAATTCTGGAGCATTGTGAGGAAAAAGGCATGGAGCATTGTGATTATAGGGGACATGGAGCATTGTGATGACATGGGCAAGGAACACTGTGATGACAGGTGTTATGCAGCATTGTGATGAAAGGTGATATGGAGCACTGTGGTTACAGGGGTCATGGAGCATTGTGAATACAAAGGCCATGGAGCATTGAGATGACAGTGGTCATGGAGCATTGTGATGAAAATGGTAATGGATCATTGTGATGACAAGTGTCCTGGGACCCTGTGATGACATGGTTCATGGAGCATTGTGATGACAATGGTCATGGCGAATTGTGATGACAATGTCATGGGGCATTGTGATGGCAGTGGTCATCTAGAAATGTGATTAAAGTTATTATCGAGCACAGTAATGAGAAGGGCCATGGAGCATTGTGATGACAAGTGTCATGGATCATTGTGATGACAGGTATCATGGAGCATCGTGATGACAAATGCCATGGAGAATTGTGATGAGAGGTGGCATTGGGCATTGTGATGAAAGGGGTCATGGAGTACTGGGATTACAGGGGCCATGGAGCATTGTGATAACAAGTGACATGGAGAATAGTGAGGACAGGCATCATAGAGCATTGTGATGACAAGCGCCATTTCGCATTTTGAAGACAGGGGTCATCAGGCATTGTGTTGACGGGGGTCACGGAGCATTGTGTTGACAAAGGGCATAGAGCACTGTGATGACAGGGGTCATGGAGCATTGTGATGACATGGGCCATGGAGCATTGTGAAGACAAGATTCATGGAGCATTGTGATGACACAGGCATGAAGCATGGTGATGACAACAGACCTGGAGCATTGTGATGACAAGGGCATGGAGCATTGTGATTACAGGAGACATGGAGCATTGTGATGACATTGGCAGGGATCATTGTGATTACAGGGATCATGGAGCATTGTGATGACAAGTGTCATGCAATATTGTGCTGACACAGTTCATGGAGCATTTTGATGAGAGTGGCCTTGGAGCACAGTGACGAGAGACGTCATGGGGCATTATGGTGACAGTGGTCAAGGAGCATTGTGATGAAAGTGTTCATGGAGCAACGCGAGTATCGGGACAATGGAGCATTGTGAATACAAAGGCCATGGAACATTGAGATAAGAGAGTTCATGGAGTGTTGTGATGACAAGGGTCTTGGAACCTACTGATGACACGTTTCATACAGCATTGAGATGACAAGGGCCAAGGTGAATTGTGATGACACGTGTCATGGGGCATTGTGATGACATTGGTCATCTTGCATTGTGATGACAGTGGTCATGTAGAATTTTGATTAAAGGTATCATGGAGCACTGTGATGACAAAGGCCAAGGAACATTTTGATGACAATTGTCATTGAGCAATGTGATGACACGGGAATGGAACATTATGATGACAAGTGTTCTGGAGCATTGTGATTACAGGGGCCATGGAGCATTGTGATGACAACGGCATGGAGCATTGTGATGACAGTGGTCATTGAGCATTGTGATTACAAAGACCATGAGGCATTGTGATGACAGGGGCCTTGGAGCATTGTGATGACAGGGGTCATAGAGCATTGTGATGAGAAAGACCATGGAGCATGGTGATGACAGAGGCCATGGAACATTGTGATGACAAGGCCATGTACCATTGTGATGACAAGGGCAGGGAACCTTGTGGTGACCGGGGTCATGGAGCATTTTGATGACAACTTTCATGGAACGTTGTGATGACAGGGGTCATGGAGCACTGTGTTGAAAGGGAACATGGAGCAGTGTGATTACAGGGTCCATGGAGCATTGTGAATACATAGGCCATGGAACAATGTGATGACAGGGGTCATGTAGCATTGTGATGACAGGGTCATGGAGCATTGTGATTACAGGGGTTATGGGGCACTGTGATGACAGGGGGCATGGAGCATTGTGATGAAAATTGTCCTGGAGAATTGTGATGACTGCGGTCACAGAGAAATGGGATGAAATAAATCATGCAGCATTGTGAGGAAAGCGGTCATGGATTCTTTTTATGACAGAGGTCATGGAACATTCTGATAACAAGTTTCATACAGCATTTTGATGACAGGTGTCATGGAGCATTGTGTTGACACGGGCATGGAGCATTGTAATGATAGGATATCTGGAGCATTGTGATGAAAAGGGGATGGAGCATTTTGATGACAGGGTCCAAGGAGCATTGTGCTGACAATGGCATGGAGCATTGTGATGAAAAGGGTACTGGAGCACTGTGAGGAAAGGAATCATGGATCATTGTGATGACAGGGGTCATGGAGCTTTGTGATGACAAGGGTCATGGAGCATTGTGATGACACGGTCAAGGAACATTGCGATGACAAGAATTCTGGAGCATTGTGATGAAAGGGCATGGAGCATTGTGATGAAAGGTGACAAGGAGCATTGTGATGATATGGGCAGAGAACTTTGTGATGACAGGGGTCATGGAGCATTGTGATGAAAAGTGTCATGGAACATTGTACTGACAGGGATCATGGAGCTTTTGGGTAAGAGAGGCCTTGGAGATTTGCGGTGGCAGGCGTCATGGTGCATTGTGGTGACAGCGGTCTTGGAGCACTGTGATGAAAGGGGTCATGGAACACTGTGATTACAGGGGCCATGGAGCACTGTGAATACAAAGCTATGGAGCATTGAGATGACAGGTTTCATGGAGCATTGAGATGAAAGTGATCATTGATCATTGTGATGACAAGTGTCCTGGAACCTTGTGATGACACGGTTCATGGAGCATTGTGATGACAAGGACCATGGCGAATTGTGATGACATCCGTCATGGGCCATTGTGATGACAGTGATCATGTAGAATTGTGATGAAATGTAGCATGGAGCACTGTGATGACAGGGGCCATGGAACATTGTAATGACAAAGGCCATGGAGCATTGTGATGACAAGTGTCATGGGGCATTTTGATGACATTGGCATGGAGCATTATGATGAGAAGAGTTATGGAGCATTTTGATGACAAGGGCATGGAGCATTGTGATGACAGAGCCCATGGAGCATTGCGATGAAAAAGGCAGGGAACATTGTGATGACTGGGTTCATGGAGCATTGTGATGAAAGGGGCCATGGAGCATTGAGATGACAGGCGTCTTGTGGTATAGTGATGACAGTGGTCATGGAGCATTGTGATGAAAGAGATCATGGAGCAATATGATAACAGGGGCCATGGAGCATTGTGATGACAGGTGTTTTGGAGCATTGTGATGAAAATAGTAATGGATCATTGTGATGACATGTGTCCTGGAACACGGTGAGGACACGGTTCATCGAGTATTGTGATGACAAGGGTCATAGCGAATTGTGATGACAGGTGTCATGGGGCATCGTGATGACAATGATCATCTAGGAATTGTGATGAAAGGTATCATGGAGCACTGTGATGACTGGGGGCATGAAGCATTGTTTTGAACATTGTCCTGGATTATTGTGATGACAGCAGTCATGGATTATTGTGATAACAGGGATTATGCAGCATTGTGTTGCCATGGGTATGGACTATTGTGATGACAATGGTCATGGAGCAATGTGATGAAAGTTTTCATGGAACGTCATGATGAAAAGTGCCTGGGAGAATTGTGACGATAAAAGCCATGGAGCATTGTGATGACAAGTGTCATGGAGCATTGTAATGAAAGCTTTCATTGTGCACTGTGATGACAAGGGGGATGGAGTATTGTGATGAAACTGGTCCTGGAGCATTGTGATAACAAAAGCCATGGAGCATTGTGATGACAGGCATCATGGAACATTGTGAAGAAAGGGGCCATGGGGAATTGTAATGACCATAGAGAAATGTGATGAAAATGGTCAGCGAGCATAGTGATTAAAGTGGTCATTGAGAATTGTGATGAAAAGTGACATAGAGCATTGTGATGACAAAGGTCATGGAGAACTGTGATGACCAGGGTCATGTAGCATTGTGATGACACGTTCATGGAACATTGTGATGACAAGAATTCTGGAGCATTGTGATGACAAGGGCCATGGAGCATTGTGATGCCACGGTCATGGAACATTGTGATGAGAAAATTCTGGAGCATTGTGAGGAAAAAGGCATGGAGCATTGTGATTATAGGGGACATGGAGCATTGTGATGACATGGGCAAGGAACACTGTGATGACAGGTGTTATGGAGCATTGTGATGAAAGGTGATATGGAGCACTGTGGTTACAGGGGTCATGGAGCATTGTGATGAAAATGGTAATGGATCATTGTGATGACAAGTGTCCTGGGACCCTGTGATGACATGGTTCATGGAGCATTGTGATGACAATGGTCATGGCGAATTGTGATGACAATGTCATGGGGCATTCTGATGGCAGTGGTCATCTAGAAATGTGATTAAAGTTATTATCGAGCACAGTAATGAGAAGGGCCATGGAGCATTGTGATGACAAGTGTCATGGATCATTGTGATGACAGGTATCATGGAGCATCGTGATGACAAATGCCATGGAGAATTGTGATGAGAGGTGGCATTGGGCATTGTGATGAAAGGGGTCATGGAGTACTGGGATTACAGGGGCCATGGAGCATTGTGATAACAAGTGACATGGAGAATAGTGAGGACAGGCATCATAGAGCATTGTGATGACAAGCGCCATTTCGCATTTTGAAGACAGGGGTCATCAGGCATTGTGTTGACGGGGGTCACGGAGCATTGTGTTGACAAAGGGCATAGAGCACTGTGATGACAGGGGTCATGGAGCATTGTGATGACATGGGCCATGGAGCATTGTGAAGACAAGATTCATGGAGCATTGTGATGACACAGGCATGAAGCATGGTGATGACAACAGACCTGGAGCATTGTGATGACAAGGGCATGGAGCATTGTGATTACAGGAGACATGGAGCATTGTGATGACATTGGCAGGGATCATTGTGATTACAGGGATCATGGAGCATTGTGATGACAAGTGTCATGCAATATTGTGCTGACACAGTTCATGGAGCATTTTGATGAGAGTGGCCTTGGAGCACAGTGACGAGAGACGTCATGGGGCATTATGGTGACAGTGGTCAAGGAGCATTGTGATGAAAGTGTTCATGGAGCAACGCGAGTATCGGGACAATGGAGCATTGTGAATACAAAGGCCATGGAACATTGAGATAAGAGAGTTCATGGAGTGTTGTGATGACAAGGGTCTTGGAACCTACTGATGACACGTTTCATACAGCATTGAGATGACAAGGGCCAAGGTGAATTGTGATGACACGTGTCATGGGGCATTGTGATGACATTGGTCATCTTGCATTGTGATGACAGTGGTCATGTAGAATTTTGATTAAAGGTATCATGGAGCACTGTGATGACAAAGGCCAAGGAACATTTTGATGACAATTGTCATTGAGCAATGTGATGACACGGGAATGGAACATTATGATGACAAGTGTTCTGGAGCATTGTGATTACAGGGGCCATGGAGCATTGTGATGACAACGGCATGGAGCATTGTGATGACAGTGGTCATTGAGCATTGTGATTACAAAGACCATGAGGCATTGTGATGACAGGGGCCTTGGAGCATTGTGATGACAATGGTCATCAAGCATTGTGATGACAGGGGTCATAGAGCATTGTGATGAGAAAGACCATGGAGCATGGTGATGACAGAGGCCATGGAACATTGTGATGACAAGGCCATGTACCATTGTGATGACAAGGGCAGGGAACCTTGTGGTGACCGGGGTCATGGAGCATTTTGATGACAACTTTCATGGAACGTTGTGATGACAGGGGTCATGGAGCACTGTGTTGAAAGGGAACATGGAGCAGTGTGATTACAGGGTCCATGGAGCATTGTGAATACATAGGCCATGGAACAATGTGATGACAGGGGTCATGTAGCATTGTGATGACAGGGTCATGGAGCATTGTGATTACAGGGGTTATGGGGCACTGTGATGACAGGGGGCATGGAGCATTGTGATGAAAATTGTCCTGGAGAATTGTGATGACTGCGGTCACAGAGAAATGGGATGAAAGAAATCATGCAGCATTGTGAGGAAAGCGGTCATGGATTCTTTTTATGACAGAGGTCATGGAACATTCTGATAACAAGTTTCATACAGCATTTTGATGACAGGTGTCATGGAGCATTGTGTTGACACGGGCATGGAGCATTGTAATGATAGGATATCTGGAGCATTGTGATGAAAAGGGGATGGAGCATTTTGATGACAGGGTCCAAGGAGCATTGTGCTGACAATGGCATGGAGCATTGTGATGAAAATGGTACTGGAGCACTGTGAGGAAAGGAATCATGGATCATTGTGATGACAGGGGTCATGGAGCTTTGTGATGACAAGGGTCATGGAGCATTGTGATGACACGGTCAAGGAACATTGCGATGACAAGAATTCTGGAGCATTGTGATGAAAGGGCATGGAGCATTGTGATGAAAGGTGACAAGGAGCATTGTGATGATATGGGCAGAGAACTTTGTGATGACAGGGGTCATGGAGCATTGTGATGAAAAGTGTCATGGAACATTGTACTGACAGGGATCATGGAGCTTTTGGGTAAGAGAGGCCTTGGAGATTTGCGGTGGCAGGCGTCATGGTGCATTGTGGTGACAGCGGTCTTGGAGCACTGTGATGAAAGGGGTCATGGAACACTGTGATTACAGGGGCCATGGAGCACTGTGAATACAAAGCTATGGAGCATTGAGATGACAGGTTTCATGGAGCATTGAGATGAAAGTGATCATTGATCATTGTGATGACAAGTGTCCTGGAACCTTGTGATGACACGGTTCATGGAGCATTGTGATGACAAGGACCATGGCGAATTGTGATGACATCCGTCATGGGCCATTGTGATGACAGTGATCATGTAGAATTGTGATGAAATGTAGCATGGAGCACTGTGATGACAGGGGCCATGGAACATTGTAATGACAAAGGCCATGGAGCATTGTGATGACAAGTGTCATGGGGCATTTTGATGACACTGGCATGGAGCATTATGATGAGAAGAGTTATGGAGCATTTTGATGACAAGGGCATGGAGCATTGTGATGACAGAGCCCATGGAGCATTGCAATGAAAAAGGCAGGGAACATTGTGATGACTGGGTTCATGGAGCATTGTGATGAAAGGGGCCATGGAGCATTGAGATGACAGGCGTCTTGCGGTATAGTGATGACAGTGGTCATGGAGCATTGTGATGAAAGAGATCATGGAGCAATATGATAACAGGGGCCATGGAGCATTGTGATGACAGGTGTTTTGGAGCATTGTGATGAAAATAGTAATGGATCATTGTGATGACATGTGTCCTGGAACACGGTGAGGACACGGTTCATCGAGTATTGTGATGACAAGGGTCATAGCGAATTGTGATGACAGGTGTCATGGGGCATCGTGATGACAATGATCATCTAGGAATTGTGATGAAAGGTATCATGGAGCACTGTGATGACTGGGGGCATGAAGCATTGTTTTGAACATTGTCCTGGATTATTGTGATGACAGCAGTCATGGATTATTGTGATAACAGGGATTATGCAGCATTGTGTTGCCATGGGTATGGACTATTGTGATGACAATGGTCATGGAGCAATGTGATGAAAGTTTTCATGGAACGTCATGATGAAAAGTGCCTGGGAGAATTGTGACGATAAAAGCCATGGAGCATTGTGATGACAAGTGTCATGGAGCATTGTAATGAAAGCTTTCATTGTGCACTGTGATGACAAGGGGGATGGAGTATTGTGATGAAACTGGTCCTGGAGCATTGTGATAACAAAAGCCATGGAGCATTGTGATGACAGGCATCATGGAACATTGTGAAGAAAGGGGCCATGGGGAATTGTAATGACCATAGAGAAATGTGATGAAAATGGTCAGCGAGCATAGTGATTAAAGTGGTCATTGAGAATTGTGATGAAAAGTGACATAGAGCATTGTGATGACAAAGGTCATGGAGAACTGTGATGACCAGGGTCATGTAGCATTGTGATGACACGTTCATGGAACATTGTGATGACAAGAATTCTGGAGCATTGTGATGACAAGGGCCATGGAGCATTGTGATGCCACGGTCATGGAACATTGTGATGAGAAAATTCTGGAGCATTGTGAGGAAAAAGGCATGGAGCATTGTGATTATAGGGGACATGGAGCATTGTGATGACATGGGCAAGGAACACTGTGATGACAGGTGTTATGGAGCATTGTGATGAAAGGTGATATGGAGCACTGTGGTTACAGGGGTCATGGAGCATTGTGATGAAAATGGTAATGGATCATTGTGATGACAAGTGTCCTGGGACCCTGTGATGACATGGTTCATGGAGCATTGTGATGACAATGGTCATGGCGAATTGTGATGACAATGTCATGGGGCATTCTGATGGCAGTGGTCATCTAGAAATGTGATTAAAGTTATTATCGAGCACAGTAATGAGAAGGGCCATGGAGCATTGTGATGACAAGTGTCATGGATCATTGTGATGACAGGTATCATGGAGCATCGTGATGACAAATGCCATGGAGAATTGTGATGAGAGGTGGCATTGGGCATTGTGATGAAAGGGGTCATGGAGTACTGGGATTACAGGGGCCATGGAGCATTGTGATAACAAGTGACATGGAGAATAGTGAGGACAGGCATCATAGAGCATTGTGATGACAAGCGCCATTTCGCATTTTGAAGACAGGGGTCATCAGGCATTGTGTTGACGGGGCTCACGGAGCATTGTGTTGACAAAGGGCATAGAGCACTGTGATGACAGGGGTCATGGAGCATTGTGATGACATGGGCCATGGAGCATTGTGAAGACAAGATTCATGGAGCATTGTGATGACACAGGCATGAAGCATGGTGATGACAACAGACCTGGAGCATTGTGATGACAAGGGCATGGAGCATTGTGATTACAGGAGACATGGAGCATTGTGATGACATTGGCAGGGATCATTGTGATTACAGGGATCATGGAGCATTGTGATGACAAGTGTCATGCAATATTGTGCTGACACAGTTCATGGAGCATTTTGATGAGAGTGGCCTTGGAGCACAGTGACGAGAGACGTCATGGGGCATTATGGTGACAGTGTTCAAGGAGCATTGTGATGAAAGTGTTCATGGAGCAACGCGAGTATCGGGACAATGGAGCATTGTGAATACAAAGGCCATGGAACATTGAGATAAGAGAGTTCATGGAGTGTTGTGATGACAAGGGTCTTGGAACCTACTGATGACACGTTTCATACAGCATTGAGATGACAAGGGCCAAGGTGAATTGTGATGACACGTGTCATGGGGCATTGTGATGACATTGGTCATCTTGCATTGTGATGACAGTGGTCATGTAGAATTTTGATTAAAGGTATCATGGAGCACTGTGATGACAAAGGCCAAGGAACATTTTGATGACAATTGTCATTGAGCAATGTGATGACACGGGAATGGAACATTATGATGACAAGTGTTCTGGAGCATTGTGATTACAGGGGCCATGGAGCATTGTGATGACAACGGCATGGAGCATTGTGATGACAGTGGTCATTGAGCATTGTGATTACAAAGACCATGAGGCATTGTGATGACAGGGGCCTTGGAGCATTGTGATGACAATGGTCATCAAGCATTGTGATGACAGGGGTCATAGAGCATTGTGATGAGAAAGACCATGGAGCATGGTGATGACAGAGGCCATGGAACATTGTGATGACAAGGCCATGTACCATTGTGATGACAAGGGCAGGGAACCTTGTGGTGACCGGGGTCATGGAGCATTTTGATGACAACTTTCATGGAACGTTGTGATGACAGGGGTCATGGAGCACTGTGTTGAAAGGGAACATGGAGCAGTGTGATTACAGGGTCCATGGAGCATTGTGAATACATAGGCCATGGAACAATGTGATGACAGGGGTCATGTAGCATTGTGATGACAGGGTCATGGAGCATTGTGATTACAGGGGTTATGGGGCACTGTGATGACAGGGGGCATGGAGCATTGTGATGAAAATTGTCCTGGAGAATTGTGATGACTGCGGTCACAGAGAAATGGGATGAAAGAAATCATGCAGCATTGTGAGGAAAGCGGTCATGGATTCTTTTTATGACAGAGGTCATGGAACATTCTGATAACAAGTTTCATACAGCATTTTGATGACAGGTGTCATGGAGCATTGTGTTGACACGGGCATGGAGCATTGTAATGATAGGATATCTGGAGCATTGTGATGAAAAGGGGATGGAGCATTTTGATGACAGGGTCCAAGGAGCATTGTGCTGACAATGGCATGGAGCATTGTGATGAAAATGGTACTGGAGCACTGTGAGGAAAGGAATCATGGATCATTGTGATGACAGGGGTCATGGAGCTTTGTGATGACAAGGGTCATGGAGCATTGTGATGACACGGTCAAGGAACATTGCGATGACAAGAATTCTGGAGCATTGTCATGAAAGGGCATGGAGCATTGTGATGAAAGGTGACAAGGAGCATTGTGATGATATGGGCAGAGAACTTTGTGATGACAGGGGTCATGGAGCATTGTGATGAAAAGTGTCATGGAACATTGTACTGACAGGGATCATGGAGCTTTTGGGTAAGAGAGGCCTTGGAGATTTGCGGTGGCAGGCGTCATGGTGCATTGTGGTGACAGCGGTCTTGGAGCACTGTGATGAAAGGGGTCATGGAACACTGTGATTACAGGGGCCATGGAGCACTGTGAATACAAAGCTATGGAGCATTGAGATGACAGGTTTCATGGAGCATTGAGATGAAAGTGATCATTGATCATTGTGATGACAAGTGTCCTGGAACCTTGTGATGACACGGTTCATGGAGCATTGTGATGACAAGGACCATGGCGAATTGTGATGACATCCGTCATGGGCCATTGTGATGACAGTGATCATGTAGAATTGTGATGAAATGTAGCATGGAGCACTGTGATGACAGGGGCCATGGAATATTGTAATGACAAAGGCCATGGAGCATTGTGATGACAAGTGTCATGGGGCATTTTGATGACACTGGCATGGAGCATTATGATGAGAAGAGTTATGGAGCATTTTGATGACAAGGGCATGGAGCATTGTGATGACAGAGCCCATGGAGCATTGCAATGAAAAAGGCAGGGAACATTGTGATGACTGGGTTCATGGAGCATTGTGATGAAAGGGGCCATGGAGCATTGAGATGACAGGCGTCTTGCGGTATAGTGATGACAGTGGTCATGGAGCATTGTGATGAAAGAGATCATGGAGCAATATGATAACAGGGGCCATGGAGCATTGTGATGACAGGTGTTTTGGAGCATTGTGATGAAAATAGTAATGGATCATTGTGATGACATGTGTCCTGGAACACGGTGAGGACACGGTTCATCGAGTATTGTGATGACAAGGGTCATAGCGAATTGTGATGACAGGTGTCATGGGGCATCGTGATGACAATGATCATCTAGGAATTGTGATGAAAGGTATCATGGAGCACTGTGATGACTGGGGGCATGAAGCATTGTTTTGAACATTGTCCTGGATTATTGTGATGACAGCAGTCATGGATTATTGTGATAACAGGGATTATGCAGCATTGTGTTGCCATGGGTATGGACTATTGTGATGACAATGGTCATGGAGCAATGTGATGAAAGTTTTCATGGAACGTCATGATGAAAAGTGCCTGGGAGAATTGTGACGATAAAAGCCATGGAGCATTGTGATGACAAGTGTCATGGAGCATTGTAATGAAAGCTTTCATTGTGCACTGTGATGACAAGGGGGATGGAGTATTGTGATGAAACTGGTCCTGGAGCATTGTGATAACAAAAGCCATGGAGCATTGTGATGACAGGCATCATGGAACATTGTGAAGAAAGGGGCCATGGGGAATTGTAATGACCATAGAGAAATGTGATGAAAATGGTCAGCGAGCATAGTGATTAAAGTGGTCATTGAGAATTGTGATGAAAAGTGACATAGAGCATTGTGATGACAAAGGTCATGGAGAACTGTGATGACCAGGGTCATGTAGCATTGTGATGACACGTTCATGGAACATTGTGATGACAAGAATTCTGGAGCATTGTGATGACAAGGGCCATGGAGCATTGTGATGCCACGGTCATGGAACATTGTGATGAGAAAATTCTGGAGCATTGTGAGGAAAAAGGCATGGAGCATTGTGATTATAGGGGACATGGAGCATTGTGATGACATGGGCAAGGAACACTGTGATGACAGGTGTTATGGAGCATTGTGATGAAAGGTGATATGGAGCACTGTGGTTACAGGGGTCATGGAGCATTGTGATGAAAATGGTAATGGATCATTGTGATGACAAGTGTCCTGGGACCCTGTGATGACATGGTTCATGGAGCATTGTGATGACAATGGTCATGGCGAATTGTGATGACAATGTCATGGGGCATTCTGATGGCAGTGGTCATCTAGAAATGTGATTAAAGTTATTATCGAGCACAGTAATGAGAAGGGCCATGGAGCATTGTGATGACAAGTGTCATGGATCATTGTGATGACAGGTATCATGGAGCATCGTGATGACAAATGCCATGGAGAATTGTGATGAGAGGTGGCATTGGGCATTGTGATGAAAGGGGTCATGGAGTACTGGGATTACAGGGGCCATGGAGCATTGTGATAACAAGTGACATGGAGAATAGTGAGGACAGGCATCATAGAGCATTGTGATGACAAGCGCCATTTCGCATTTTGAAGACAGGGGTCATCAGGCATTGTGTTGACGGGGCTCACGGAGCATTGTGTTGACAAAGGGCATAGAGCACTGTGATGACAGGGGTCATGGAGCATTGTGATGACATGGGCCATGGAGCATTGTGAAGACAAGATTCATGGAGCATTGTGATGACACAGGCATGAAGCATGGTGATGACAACAGACCTGGAGCATTGTGATGACAAGGGCATGGAGCATTGTGATTACAGGAGACATGGAGCATTGTGATGACATTGGCAGGGATCATTGTGATTACAGGGATCATGGAGCATTGTGATGACAAGTGTCATGCAATATTGTGCTGACACAGTTCATGGAGCATTTTGATGAGAGTGGCCTTGGAGCACAGTGACGAGAGACGTCATGGGGCATTATGGTGACAGTGGTCAAGGAGCATTGTGATGAAAGTGTTCATGGAGCAACGCGAGTATCGGGACAATGGAGCATTGTGAATACAAAGGCCATGGAACATTGAGATAAGAGAGTTCATGGAGTGTTGTGATGACAAGGGTCTTGGAACCTACTGATGACACGTTTCATACAGCATTGAGATGACAAGGGCCAAGGTGAATTGTGATGACACGTGTCATGGGGCATTGTGATGACATTGGTCATCTTGCATTGTGATGACAGTGGTCATGTAGAATTTTGATTAAAGGTATCATGGAGCACTGTGATGACAAAGGCCAAGGAACATTTTGATGACAATTGTCATTGAGCAATGTGATGACACGGGAATGGAACATTATGATGACAAGTGTTCTGGAGCATTGTGATTACAGGGGCCATGGAGCATTGTGATGACAACGGCATGGAGCATTGTGATGACAGTGGTCATTGAGCATTGTGATTACAAAGACCATGAGGCATTGTGATGACAGGGGCCTTGGAGCATTGTGATGACAGGGGTCATAGAGCATTGTGATGAGAAAGACCATGGAGCATGGTGATGACAGAGGCCATGGAACATTGTGATGACAAGGCCATGTACCATTGTGATGACAAGGGCAGGGAACCTTGTGGTGACCGGGGTCATGGAGCATTTTGATGACAACTTTCATGGAACGTTGTGATGACAGGGGTCATGGAGCACTGTGTTGAAAGGGAACATGGAGCAGTGTGATTACAGGGTCCATGGAGCATTGTGAATACATAGGCCATGGAACAATGTGATGACAGGGGTCATGTAGCATTGTGATGACAGGGTCATGGAGCATTGTGATTACAGGGGTTATGGGGCACTGTGATGACAGGGGGCATGGAGCATTGTGATGAAAATTGTCCTGGAGAATTGTGATGACTGCGGTCACAGAGAAATGGGATGAAAGAAATCATGCAGCATTGTGAGGAAAGCGGTCATGGATTCTTTTTATGACAGAGGTCATGGAACATTCTGATAACAAGTTTCATACAGCATTTTGATGACAGGTGTCATGGAGCATTGTGTTGACACGGGCATGGAGCATTGTAATGATAGGATATCTGGAGCATTGTGATGAAAAGGGGATGGAGCATTTTGATGACAGGGTCCAAGGAGCATTGTGCTGACAATGGCATGGAGCATTGTGATGAAAATGGTACTGGAGCACTGTGAGGAAAGGAATCATGGATCATTGTGATGACAGGGGTCATGGAGCTTTGTGATGACAAGGGTCATGGAGCATTGTGATGACACGGTCAAGGAACATTGCGATGACAAGAATTCTGGAGCATTGTGATGAAAGGGCATGGAGCATTGTGATGAAAGGTGACAAGGAGCATTGTGATGATATGGGCAGAGAACTTTGTGATGACAGGGGTCATGGAGCATTGTGATGAAAAGTGTCATGGAACATTGTACTGACAGGGATCATGGAGCTTTTGGGTAAGAGAGGCCTTGGAGATTTGCGGTGGCAGGCGTCATGGTGCATTGTGGTGACAGCGGTCTTGGAGCACTGTGATGAAAGGGGTCATGGAACACTGTGATTACAGGGGCCATGGAGCACTGTGAATACAAAGCTATGGAGCATTGAGATGACAGGTTTCATGGAGCATTGAGATGAAAGTGATCATTGATCATTGTGATGACAAGTGTCCTGGAACCTTGTGATGACACGGTTCATGGAGCATTGTGATGACAAGGACCATGGCGAATTGTGATGACATCCGTCATGGGCCATTGTGATGACAGTGATCATGTAGAATTGTGATGAAATGTAGCATGGAGCACTGTGATGACAGGGGCCATGGAACATTGTAATGACAAAGGCCATGGAGCATTGTGATGACAAGTGTCATGGGGCATTTTGATGACATTGGCATGGAGCATTATGATGAGAAGAGTTATGGAGCATTTTGATGACAAGGGCATGGAGCATTGTGATGACAGAGCCCATGGAGCATTGCGATGAAAAAGGCAGGGAACATTGTGATGACTGGGTTCATGGAGCATTGTGATGAAAGGGGCCATGGAGCATTGAGATGACAGGCGTCTTGTGGTATAGTGATGACAGTGGTCATGGAGCATTGTGATGAAAGAGATCATGGAGCAATATGATAACAGGGGCCATGGAGCATTGTGATGACAGGTGTTTTGGAGCATTGTGATGAAAATAGTAATGGATCATTGTGATGACATGTGTCCTGGAACACTGTGAGGACACGGTTCATCGAGTATTGTGATGACAAGGGTCATAGCGAATTGTGATGACAGGTGTCATGGGGCATCGTGATGACAATGATCATCTAGGAATTGTGATGAAAGGTATCATGGAGCACTGTGATGACTGGGGGCATGAAGCATTGTTTTGAACATTGTCCTGGATTATTGTGATGACAGCAGTCATGGATTATTGTGATAACAGGGATTATGCAGCATTGTGTTGCCATGGGTATGGACTATTGTGATGACAATGGTCATGGAGCAATGTGATGAAAGTTTTCATGGAACGTCATGATGAAAAGTGCCTGGGAGAATTGTGACGATAAAAGCCATGGAGCATTGTGATGACAAGTGTCATGGAGCATTGTAATGAAAGCTTTCATTGTGCACTGTGATGACAAGGGGGATGGAGTATTGTGATGAAACTGGTCCTGGAGCATTGTGATAACAAAAGCCATGGAGCATTGTGATGACAGGCATCATGGAACATTGTGAAGAAAGGGGCCATGGGGAATTGTAATGACCATAGAGAAATGTGATGAAAATGGTCAGCGAGCATAGTGATTAAAGTGGTCATTGAGAATTGTGATGAAAAGTGACATAGAGCATTGTGATGACAAAGGTCATGGAGAACTGTGATGACCAGGGTCATGTAGCATTGTGATGACACGTTCATGGAACATTGTGATGACAAGAATTCTGGAGCATTGTGATGACAAGGGCCATGGAGCATTGTGATGCCACGGTCATGGAACATTGTGATGAGAAAATTCTGGAGCATTGTGAGGAAAAAGGCATGGAGCATTGTGATTATAGGGGACATGGAGCATTGTGATGACATGGGCAAGGAACACTGTGATGACAGGTGTTATGGAGCATTGTGATGAAAGGTGATATGGAGCACTGTGGTTACAGGGGTCATGGAGCATTGTGATGAAAATGGTAATGGATCATTGTGATGACAAGTGTCCTGGGACCCTGTGATGACATGGTTCATGGAGCATTGTGATGACAATGGTCATGGCGAATTGTGATGACAATGTCATGGGGCATTCTGATGGCAGTGGTCATCTAGAAATGTGATTAAAGTTATTATCGAGCACAGTAATGAGAAGGGCCATGGAGCATTGTGATGACAAGAATTCTGGAGCATTGTGATGACAAGGGCCATGGAGCATTGTGATGCCACGCTCATGGAACATTGTGATGACAAAATTCTGGAGCATTGTGAGGAAAAAGGCATGGAGCATTGTGAATATAGGGGACATGGAGCATTGTGATGACATGGGCAAGGAACACTGTGATGACAGGTGTTATGGAGCATTGTGATGAAAGGTGTTATGGAGCACTGTGATTACAGGGGCCATGGAGCATTGTGAATACAAAGGCCATGGAGCATTGAGATGACAGTGGTCATGGAGCATTGTGATGAAAGTGGTAATGGATCATTGTGATGACAAGTGTCCTGGGACCCTGTGATGACATGGTTCATGGAGCATTGTGATGACAATGGTCATGGCGAATTGTGATGACAATGTCATGGGGCATTGTGATGGCAGTGGTCATCTAGAAATGTGATTAAAGTTATTATCGAGCACAGTAATGAGAGGGGCCATGGAGCTTTGTGATGACAAGTGTCATGGAGCATTGTGATGACAGGTATCATGGAGCATCGTGATGACAAATGCCATGGAGAGTTGTGATTAGAGGTGGCATTGGGCATTGTGATGAAAGGGTTCATGGAGTACTGGGATTACAGGGGCCATGGAGCATTGTGATAAGAAGTGACATGGAGAATAGTGATGACAGGCATCATAGAGCATTGTGATGACAAGTGCCATTTAGCATTTTGAAGACAGGGGTCATGGAGCATTGTGATGACATGGGCCATGGAGCGTGTGTAGACAAGATTCATGGAGCATTGTGATGACACGGGCATGAAGCATGGTGATGACAACAGACCTGGAGCATTGTGATGACAAGGGCATGGAGCATTGTGATTACAGGAGACATGGAGCATTGTGATGACATTGGCAGGGATCATTGTGATTACAGGGATCATGGAGCATTGTGATGACAAGTGTCATGCAATATTGTGCTGACACAGTTCATGGAGCATTTTGATGAGAGTGGCCTTGGAGCACAGTGATGAGAGACGTCATGGGGCATTATGGTGACAGTGGTCAAGGAGCATTGTGATGAAAGTGTTCATGGAGCAACGCGAGTATCGGGACAATGGAGCATTGTGAATATAAAGGCCATGGAACATTGAGATAAGAGAGTTCATGGAGTGTTGTGATGACAAGGGTCTTGGAACCTACTGATGACACGTTTCATACAGCATTGAGATGACAAGGGCCAAAGTGAATTGTGATGACACGTGTCATGGGGCATTGTGATGACATTGGTCATCTTGCATTGTGATGACAGTGGTCATGTAGAATTTTGATTAAAGGTATCATGGAGCACTGTGATGACAAAGGCCAAGGAATATTTTGATGACAATTGTCATTGAGCAATGTGATGACACGGGAATGGAACATTATGCTGACAAGTGTTCTGGAGCATTGTGATTACAGGGGCCATGGAGCATTGTGATGACAACGGCATGGAGCATTGTGATGACAGTGGTCATTGAGCATTGTGATTACATAGACCATGAGGCATTGTGATGACAGGGGCCTTGGAGCATTGTGATGACAATGGTCATCAAGCATTGTGATGACAGGGGTCATAGAGCATTGTGATGAGAAAGACCATGGAGCATGTTGATGACAAAGGCCATGGAACATTGTGATGACAAGGCCATGTACCATTGTGATGACAAGGGCAGGGAACCTTGTGGTGACCGGGGTCATGGAGCATTTTGATGACAACTTTCATGGAACGTTGTGATGACAGGGGTCATGGAGCATTGTGTTGAAAGGGGACATGGAGCAGTGTGATTACAGGGTCCATGGAGCATTGTGAATACATAGGCCATGGAACAATGTGATGACAGGGGTCATGTAGCATTGTGATGACAGGGTCATGGAGCATTGTGATTACAGGGGTTATGGGGCACTGTGATGACAGGGGGCATGGAGCATTGTGATGAAAATTGTCCTGGAGCATTGTGATGACAGCTGTCACAGAGAATTGGGATGAAAGGTATCATGCAGCATTGTGATGACAACGGTCATGGATCATTTTGATGCCAGGGGTCATGGAACATTCTGATAACAAGGTTCATCAAGCATTTTGATGACAGGGGTCATGGAGCATTGTGTTGACACGGGCATGGAGCATTGTAATGCTAGGATATCTGGAGCATTGTGATGAAAAGGGGATGGAGCATTTTGATGACAGGGTCCAAGGAGCATTGTGCTGACAATGGCATGGAGCATTGTGATGAAAATGGTACTGGAGCACTGTGAGGAAAGGAATCATGGATCATTGTGATGACAGGGGTCATGGAGCTTTGTGATGACAAGGGTCATGGAGCATTGTGATGACACGGTCAAGGAACATTGCGATGACAAGAATTCTGGAGCATTGTGATGAAAGGGCATGGAGCATTGTGATGAAAGGTGACAAGGAGCATTGTGATGATATGGGCAGAGAACTTTGTGATGACAGGGGTCATGGAGCATTGTGATGAAAAGTGTCATGGAACATTGTACTGACAGGGATCATGGAGCTTTTGGGTAAGAGAGGCCTTGGAGATTTGCGGTGGCAGGCGTCATGGTGCATTGTGGTGACAGCGGTCTTGGAGCACTGTGATGAAAGGGGTCATGGAACACTGTGATTACAGGGGCCATGGAGCACTGTGAATACAAAGCTATGGAGCATTGAGATGACAGGTTTCATGGAGCATTGAGATGAAAGTGATCATTGATCATTGTGATGACAAGTGTCCTGGAACCTTGTGATGACACGGTTCATGGAGCATTGTGATGACAAGGACCATGGCGAATTGTGATGACATCCGTCATGGGCCATTGTGATGACAGTGATCATGTAGAATTGTGATGAAATGTAGCATGGAGCACTGTGATGACAGGGGCCATGGAACATTGTAATGACAAAGGCCATGGAGCATTGTGATGACAAGTGTCATGGGGCATTTTGATGACATTGGCATGGAGCATTATGATGAGAAGAGTTATGGAGCATTTTGATGACAAGGGCATGGAGCATTGTGATGACAGAGCCCATGGAGCATTGCGATGAAAAAGGCAGGGAACATTGTGATGACTGGGTTCATGGAGCATTGTGATGAAAGGGGCCATGGAGCATTGAGATGACAGGCGTCTTGTGGTATAGTGATGACAGTGGTCATGGAGCATTGTGATGAAAGAGATCATGGAGCAATATGATAACAGGGGCCATGGAGCATTGTGATGACAGGTGTTTTGGAGCATTGTGATGAAAATAGTAATGGATCATTGTGATGACATGTGTCCTGGAACACTGTGAGGACACGGTTCATCGAGTATTGTGATGACAAGGGTCATAGCGAATTGTGATGACAGGTGTCATGGGGCATCGTGATGACAATGATCATCTAGGAATTGTGATGAAAGGTATCATGGAGCACTGTGATGACTGGGGGCATGAAGCATTGTTTTGAACATTGTCCTGGATTATTGTGATGACAGCAGTCATGGATTATTGTGATAACAGGGATTATGCAGCATTGTGTTGCCATGGGTATGGACTATTGTGATGACAATGGTCATGGAGCAATGTGATGAAAGTTTTCATGGAACGTCATGATGAAAAGTGCCTGGGAGAATTGTGACGATAAAAGCCATGGAGCATTGTGATGACAAGTGTCATGGAGCATTGTAATGAAAGCTTTCATTGTGCACTGTGATGACAAGGGGGATGGAGTATTGTGATGAAACTGGTCCTGGAGCATTGTGATAACAAAAGCCATGGAGCATTGTGATGACAGGCATCATGGAACATTGTGAAGAAAGGGGCCATGGGGAATTGTAATGACCATAGAGAAATGTGATGAAAATGGTCAGCGAGCATAGTGATTAAAGTGGTCATTGAGAATTGTGATGAAAAGTGACATAGAGCATTGTGATGACAAAGGTCATGGAGAACTGTGATGACCAGGGTCATGTAGCATTGTGATGACACGTTCATGGAACATTGTGATGACAAGAATTCTGGAGCATTGTGATGACAAGGGCCATGGAGCATTGTGATGCCACGGTCATGGAACATTGTGATGAGAAAATTCTGGAGCATTGTGAGGAAAAAGGCATGGAGCATTGTGATTATAGGGGACATGGAGCATTGTGATGACATGGGCAAGGAACACTGTGATGACAGGTGTTATGGAGCATTGTGATGAAAGGTGATATGGAGCACTGTGGTTACAGGGGTCATGGAGCATTGTGATGAAAATGGTAATGGATCATTGTGATGACAAGTGTCCTGGGACCCTGTGATGACATGGTTCATGGAGCATTGTGATGACAATGGTCATGGCGAATTGTGATGACAATGTCATGGGGCATTCTGATGGCAGTGGTCATCTAGAAATGTGATTAAAGTTATTATCGAGCACAGTAATGAGAAGGGCCATGGAGCATTGTGATGACAAGAATTCTGGAGCATTGTGATGACAAGGGCCATGGAGCATTGTGATGCCACGCTCATGGAACATTGTGATGACAAAATTCTGGAGCATTGTGAGGAAAAAGGCATGGAGCATTGTGAATATAGGGGACATGGAGCATTGTGATGACATGGGCAAGGAACACTGTGATGACAGGTGTTATGGAGCATTGTGATGAAAGGTGTTATGGAGCACTGTGATTACAGGGGCCATGGAGCATTGTGAATACAAAGGCCATGGAGCATTGAGATGACAGTGGTCATGGAGCATTGTGATGAAAGTGGTAATGGATCATTGTGATGACAAGTGTCCTGGGACCCTGTGATGACATGGTTCATGGAGCATTGTGATGACAATGGTCATGGCGAATTGTGATGACAATGTCATGGGGCATTGTGATGGCAGTGGTCATCTAGAAATGTGATTAAAGTTATTATCGAGCACAGTAATGAGAGGGGCCATGGAGCTTTGTGATGACAAGTGTCATGGAGCATTGTGATGACAGGTATCATGGAGCATCGTGATGACAAATGCCATGGAGAGTTGTGATTAGAGGTGGCATTGGGCATTGTGATGAAAGGGTTCATGGAGTACTGGGATTACAGGGGCCATGGAGCATTGTGATAAGAAGTGACATGGAGAATAGTGATGACAGGCATCATAGAGCATTGTGATGACAAGTGCCATTTAGCATTTTGAAGACAGGGGTCATGGAGCATTGTGATGACATGGGCCATGGAGCGTGTGTAGACAAGATTCATGGAGCATTGTGATGACACGGGCATGAAGCATGGTGATGACAACAGACCTGGAGCATTGTGATGACAAGGGCATGGAGCATTGTGATTACAGGAGACATGGAGCATTGTGATGACATTGGCAGGGATCATTGTGATTACAGGGATCATGGAGCATTGTGATGACAAGTGTCATGCAATATTGTGCTGACACAGTTCATGGAGCATTTTGATGAGAGTGGCCTTGGAGCACAGTGATGAGAGACGTCATGGGGCATTATGGTGACAGTGGTCAAGGAGCATTGTGATGAAAGTGTTCATGGAGCAACGCGAGTATCGGGACAATGGAGCATTGTGAATATAAAGGCCATGGAACATTGAGATAAGAGAGTTCATGGAGTGTTGTGATGACAAGGGTCTTGGAACCTACTGATGACACGTTTCATACAGCATTGAGATGACAAGGGCCAAAGTGAATTGTGATGACACGTGTCATGGGGCATTGTGATGACATTGGTCATCTTGCATTGTGATGACAGTGGTCATGTAGAATTTTGATTAAAGGTATCATGGAGCACTGTGATGACAAAGGCCAAGGAATATTTTGATGACAATTGTCATTGAGCAATGTGATGACACGGGAATGGAACATTATGCTGACAAGTGTTCTGGAGCATTGTGATTACAGGGGCCATGGAGCATTGTGATGACAACGGCATGGAGCATTGTGATGACAGTGGTCATTGAGCATTGTGATTACATAGACCATGAGGCATTGTGATGACAGGGGCCTTGGAGCATTGTGATGACAATGGTCATCAAGCATTGTGATGACAGGGGTCATAGAGCATTGTGATGAGAAAGACCATGGAGCATGTTGATGACAAAGGCCATGGAACATTGTGATGACAAGGCCATGTACCATTGTGATGACAAGGGCAGGGAACCTTGTGGTGACCGGGGTCATGGAGCATTTTGATGACAACTTTCATGGAACGTTGTGATGACAGGGGTCATGGAGCATTGTGTTGAAAGGGGACATGGAGCAGTGTGATTACAGGGTCCATGGAGCATTGTGAATACATAGGCCATGGAACAATGTGATGACAGGGGTCATGTAGCATTGTGATGACAGGGTCATGGAGCATTGTGATTACAGGGGTTATGGGGCACTGTGATGACAGGGGGCATGAAACATTGTGATGAAAATTGTCCTGGAGCATTGTGATGACAGCGGTCACAGAGAATTGGGATGAAAGATATCATGCAGCATTCTGAGGACAGCGGTCATGGATCATTTTGATGACAGGGGTCATGGAACATTCTGATAACAAGGTTCATACAGCATTTTGATGACAGGGGTAATGGAGCATTGTGTTGACACGGGCATGGAGCATTGTAATGATAGGATATCTGGAGCATTGTGAGGAAAAGGGGATGGAGCATTTTGATGATAGGGTAAAGGAGCTTTGTGCTGACAATGGCATAGAGCATTGTGAGGAAAAGGGTACTGGAGCACTGGGAAGAAAGGAATCATGGATCATTGTGATGACAGGGGTCATGGAGCTTTGTGATGACAAGGGTCATGGAGCATTGTGATGACACGGTCAAGGAACATTGCGATGACAAGAATTCTGGAGCCCTGTGATGAAAGGGCATGGAGCATTGTGATGAAAGGTGACAAGGAGCATTGTGATGATATGGGCAGAAAACTTTGTGATGACAGGGGCCATGGAGCATTGTGATGAAAAGTGTCATGGAACATTGTACTGACAGGGATCATGGAGCTTTTGGGTAAGAGAGACCTTGGAGATTTGCGGTGGCAGGCGTCATGGGGCATTGTGGTGACAGCGGTCTTGGAGCATTGTGATGAAAGGGGTCATGGAACACTGTGATTACAGGGGCCATGGAGCATTGTGAATACAAAGGCTATGGAGCATTGAGATGACAGGTTTCATGGAGCATTGAGATGAAAGTGATCATGGATCATTGTGATGACAAGTGTCCTGGAACCTTGTGATGACACGGTTCATGGAGCATTGTGATGACAAGGACCATGGCGAATTGTGATGACATCCGTCATGGGCCATTGTGATGACAGTGATCATGTAGAATTGTGATGAAATGTAGCATGGAGCACTTTGATGACAGGGGCCATGGAACATTGTAATGACAAAGGCCATGGAGCATTGTGATGACAAGTGTCATGGGGCATTTTGATGACATTGGCATGGAGCATTATGATGAGAAGAGTTATGGAGCATTTTGATGACAAGGGCATGGAGCATTGTGATGACAGAGCCCATGGAGCATTGCGATGAAAAAGGCAGGGAACATTGTGATGACTGGGTTCATGGAGCATTGTGATGAAAGGGGCCATGGAGCATTGAGATGACAGGCGTCTTGCGGTATAGTGATGACAGTGGTCATGGAGCATTGTGATGAAAGAGATCATGGAGCAATATGATAACAGGGGCCATGGAGCATTGTGATGACAGGTGTTTTGGAGCATTGTGATGAAAATAGTAATGGATCATTGTGATGACATGTGTCCTGGAACACGGTGAGGACACGGTTCATCGAGTATTGTGATGACAAGGGTCATAGCGAATTGTGATGACAGGTGTCATGGGGCATCGTGATGACAATGATCATCTAGGAATTGTGATGAAAGGTATCATGGAGCACTGTGATGACTGGGGGCATGAAGCATTGTTTTGAACATTGTCCTGGATTATGGTGATGACAGCAGTCATGGATTATTGTGATAACAGGGATTATGCAGCATTGTGTTGCCATGGGTATGGACTATTGTGATGACAATGGTCATGGAGCAATGTGATGAAAGTTTTCATGGAACGTCGTGATGAAAAGTGCCTGGGAGAATTGTGACGATAAAAGCCATGGAGCATTGTGATGACAAGTGTCATGGAGCATTGTAATGAAAGCTTTCATTGTGCACTGTGATGACAAGGGGGATGGAGTATTGTGATGAAACTGGTCCTGGAGCATTGTGATAACAAAAGCCATGGAGCATTGTGATGACAGGCATCATGGAACATTGTGAAGAAAGGGGCCATGGGGAATTGTAATGACCATAGAGAAATGTGATGAAAATTGTCAGCGAGCATAGTGATTAAAGTGGTCATTGAGAATTGTGATGAAAAGTGACATAGAGCATTGTGATGACAAAGGTCATGGAGAACTGTGATGACCAGGGTCATGTAGCATTGTGATGACACGTTCATGGAACATTGTGATGACAAGAATTCTGGAGCATTGTGATGACAAGGGCCATGGAGCATTGTGATGCCACGGTCATGGAACATTGTGATGAGAAAATTCTGGAGCATTGTGAGGAAAAAGGCATGGAGCATTGTGATTATAGGGGACATGGAGCATTGTGATGACATGGGCAAGGAACACTGTGATGACAGGTGTTATGCAGCATTGTGATGAAAGGTGATATGGAGCACTGTGGTTACAGGGGTCATGGAGCATTGTGAATACAAAGGCCATGGAGCATTGAGATGACAGTGGTCATGGAGCATTGTGATGAAAATGGTAATGGATCATTGTGATGACAAGTGTCCTGGGACCCTGTGATGACATGGTTCATGGAGCATTGTGATGACAATGGTCATGGCGAATTGTGATGACAATGTCATGGGGCATTGTGATGGCAGTGGTCATCTAGAAATGTGATTAAAGTTATTATCGAGCACAGTAATGAGAAGGGCCATGGAGCATTGTGATGACAAGTGTCATGGATCATTGTGATGACAGGTATCATGGAGCATCGTGATGACAAATGCCATGGAGAATTGTGATGAGAGGTGGCATTGGGCATTGTGATGAAAGGGGTCATGGAGTACTGGGATTACAGGGGCCATGGAGCATTGTGATAACAAGTGACATGGAGAATAGTGAGGACAGGCATCATAGAGCATTGTGATGACAAGCGCCATTTCGCATTTTGAAGACAGGGGTCATCAGGCATTGTGTTGACGGGGGTCACGGAGCATTGTGTTGACAAAGGGCATAGAGCACTGTGATGACAGGGGTCATGGAGCATTGTGATGACATGGGCCATGGAGCATTGTGAAGACAAGATTCATGGAGCATTGTGATGACACAGGCATGAAGCATGGTGATGACAACAGACCTGGAGCATTGTGATGACAAGGGCATGGAGCATTGTGATTACAGGAGACATGGAGCATTGTGATGACATTGGCAGGGATCATTGTGATTACAGGGATCATGGAGCATTGTGATGACAAGTGTCATGCAATATTGTGCTGACACAGTTCATGGAGCATTTTGATGAGAGTGGCCTTGGAGCACAGTGACGAGAGACGTCATGGGGCATTATGGTGACAGTGGTCAAGGAGCATTGTGATGAAAGTGTTCATGGAGCAACGCGAGTATCGGGACAATGGAGCATTGTGAATACAAAGGCCATGGAACATTGAGATAAGAGAGTTCATGGAGTGTTGTGATGACAAGGGTCTTGGAACCTACTGATGACACGTTTCATACAGCATTGAGATGACAAGGGCCAAGGTGAATTGTGATGACACGTGTCATGGGGCATTGTGATGACATTGGTCATCTTGCATTGTGATGACAGTGGTCATGTAGAATTTTGATTAAAGGTATCATGGAGCACTGTGATGACAAAGGCCAAGGAACATTTTGATGACAATTGTCATTGAGCAATGTGATGACACGGGAATGGAACATTATGATGACAAGTGTTCTGGAGCATTGTGATTACAGGGGCCATGGAGCATTGTGATGACAACGGCATGGAGCATTGTGATGACAGTGGTCATTGAGCATTGTGATTACAAAGACCATGAGGCATTGTGATGACAGGGGCCTTGGAGCATTGTGATGACAGGGGTCATAGAGCATTGTGATGAGAAAGACCATGGAGCATGGTGATGACAGAGGCCATGGAACATTGTGATGACAAGGCCATGTACCATTGTGATGACAAGGGCAGGGAACCTTGTGGTGACCGGGGTCATGGAGCATTTTGATGACAACTTTCATGGAACGTTGTGATGACAGGGGTCATGGAGCACTGTGTTGAAAGGGAACATGGAGCAGTGTGATTACAGGGTCCATGGAGCATTGTGAATACATAGGCCATGGAACAATGTGATGACAGGGGTCATGTAGCATTGTGATGACAGGGTCATGGAGCATTGTGATTACAGGGGTTATGGGGCACTGTGATGACAGGGGGCATGGAGCATTGTGATGAAAATTGTCCTGGAGAATTGTGATGACTGCGGTCACAGAGAAATGGGATGAAAGAAATCATGCAGCATTGTGAGGAAAGCGGTCATGGATTCTTTTTATGACAGAGGTCATGGAACATTCTGATAACAAGTTTCATACAGCATTTTGATGACAGGTGTCATGGAGCATTGTGTTGACACGGGCATGGAGCATTGTAATGATAGGATATCTGGAGCATTGTGATGAAAAGGGGATGGAGCATTTTGATGACAGGGTCCAAGGAGCATTGTGCTGACAATGGCATGGAGCATTGTGATGAAAATGGTACTGGAGCACTGTGAGGAAAGGAATCATGGATCATTGTGATGACAGGGGTCATGGAGCTTTGTGATGACAAGGGTCATGGAGCATTGTGATGACACGGTCAAGGAACATTGCGATGACAAGAATTCTGGAGCATTGTGATGAAAGGGCATGGAGCATTGTGATGAAAGGTGACAAGGAGCATTGTGATGATATGGGCAGAGAACTTTGTGATGACAGGGGTCATGGAGCATTGTGATGAAAAGTGTCATGGAACATTGTACTGACAGGGATCATGGAGCTTTTGGGTAAGAGAGGCCTTGGAGATTTGCGGTGGCAGGCGTCATGGTGCATTGTGGTGACAGCGGTCTTGGAGCACTGTGATGAAAGGGGTCATGGAACACTGTGATTACAGGGGCCATGGAGCACTGTGAATACAAAGCTATGGAGCATTGAGATGACAGGTTTCATGGAGCATTGAGATGAAAGTGATCATTGATCATTGTGATGACAAGTGTCCTGGAACCTTGTGATGACACGGTTCATGGAGCATTGTGATGACAAGGACCATGGCGAATTGTGATGACATCCGTCATGGGCCATTGTGATGACAGTGATCATGTAGAATTGTGATGAAATGTAGCATGGAGCACTGTGATGACAGGGGCCATGGAACATTGTAATGACAAAGGCCATGGAGCATTGTGATGACAAGTGTCATGGGGCATTTTGATGACATTGGCATGGAGCATTATGATGAGAAGAGTTATGGAGCATTTTGATGACAAGGGCATGGAGCATTGTGATGACAGAGCCCATGGAGCATTGCGATGAAAAAGGCAGGGAACATTGTGATGACTGGGTTCATGGAGCATTGTGATGAAAGGGGCCATGGAGCATTGAGATGACAGGCGTCTTGTGGTATAGTGATGACAGTGGTCATGGAGCATTGTGATGAAAGAGATCATGGAGCAATATGATAACAGGGGCCATGGAGCATTGTGATGACAGGTGTTTTGGAGCATTGTGATGAAAATAGTAATGGATCATTGTGATGACATGTGTCCTGGAACACTGTGAGGACACGGTTCATCGAGTATTGTGATGACAAGGGTCATAGCGAATTGTGATGACAGGTGTCATGGGGCATCGTGATGACAATGATCATCTAGGAATTGTGATGAAAGGTATCATGGAGCACTGTGATGACTGGGGGCATGAAGCATTGTTTTGAACATTGTCCTGGATTATTGTGATGACAGCAGTCATGGATTATTGTGATAACAGGGATTATGCAGCATTGTGTTGCCATGGGTATGGACTATTGTGATGACAATGGTCATGGAGCAATGTGATGAAAGTTTTCATGGAACGTCATGATGAAAAGTGCCTGGGAGAATTGTGACGATAAAAGCCATGGAGCATTGTGATGACAAGTGTCATGGAGCATTGTAATGAAAGCTTTCATTGTGCACTGTGATGACAAGGGGGATGGAGTATTGTGATGAAACTGGTCCTGGAGCATTGTGATAACAAAAGCCATGGAGCATTGTGATGACAGGCATCATGGAACATTGTGAAGAAAGGGGCCATGGGGAATTGTAATGACCATAGAGAAATGTGATGAAAATGGTCAGCGAGCATAGTGATTAAAGTGGTCATTGAGAATTGTGATGAAAAGTGACATAGAGCATTGTGATGACAAAGGTCATGGAGAACTGTGATGACCAGGGTCATGTAGCATTGTGATGACACGTTCATGGAACATTGTGATGACAAGAATTCTGGAGCATTGTGATGACAAGGGCCATGGAGCATTGTGATGCCACGGTCATGGAACATTGTGATGAGAAAATTCTGGAGCATTGTGAGGAAAAAGGCATGGAGCATTGTGATTATAGGGGACATGGAGCATTGTGATGACATGGGCAAGGAACACTGTGATGACAGGTGTTATGGAGCATTGTGATGAAAGGTGATATGGAGCACTGTGGTTACAGGGGTCATGGAGCATTGTGATGAAAATGGTAATGGATCATTGTGATGACAAGTGTCCTGGGACCCTGTGATGACATGGTTCATGGAGCATTGTGATGACAATGGTCATGGCGAATTGTGATGACAATGTCATGGGGCATTGTGATGGCAGTGGTCATCTAGAAATGTGATTAAAGTTATTATCGAGCACAGTAATGAGAAGGGCCATGGAGCATTGTGATGACAAGTGTCATGGATCATTGTGATGACAGGTATCATGGAGCATCGTGATGACAAATGCCATGGAGAATTGTGATGAGAGGTGGCATTGGGCATTGTGATGAAAGGGGTCATGGAGTACTGGGATTACAGGGGCCATGGAGCATTGTGATAACAAGTGACATGGAGAATAGTGAGGACAGGCATCATAGAGCATTGTGATGACAAGCGCCATTTCGCATTTTGAAGACAGGGGTCATCAGGCATTGTGTTGACGGGGGTCACGGAGCATTGTGTTGACAAAGGGCATAGAGCACTGTGATGACAGGGGTCATGGAGCATTGTGATGACATGGGCCATGGAGCATTGTGAAGACAAGATTCATGGAGCATTGTGATGACACAGGCATGAAGCATGGTGATGACAACAGACCTGGAGCATTGTGATGACAAGGGCATGGAGCATTGTGATTACAGGAGACATGGAGCATTGTGATGACATTGGCAGGGATCATTGTGATTACAGGGATCATGGAGCATTGTGATGACAAGTGTCATGCAATATTGTGCTGACACAGTTCATGGAGCATTTTGATGAGAGTGGCCTTGGAGCACAGTGACGAGAGACGTCATGGGGCATTATGGTGACAGTGGTCAAGGAGCATTGTGATGAAAGTGTTCATGGAGCAACGCGAGTATCGGGACAATGGAGCATTGTGAATACAAAGGCCATGGAACATTGAGATAAGAGAGTTCATGGAGTGTTGTGATGACAAGGGTCTTGGAACCTACTGATGACACGTTTCATACAGCATTGAGATGACAAGGGCCAAGGTGAATTGTGATGACACGTGTCATGGGGCATTGTGATGACATTGGTCATCTTGCATTGTGATGACAGTGGTCATGTAGAATTTTGATTAAAGGTATCATGGAGCACTGTGATGACAAAGGCCAAGGAACATTTTGATGACAATTGTCATTGAGCAATGTGATGACACGGGAATGGAACATTATGATGACAAGTGTTCTGGAGCATTGTGATTACAGGGGCCATGGAGCATTGTGATGACAACGGCATGGAGCATTGTGATGACAGTGGTCATTGAGCATTGTGATTACAAAGACCATGAGGCATTGTGATGACAGGGGCCTTGGAGCATTGTGATGACAGGGGTCATAGAGCATTGTGATGAGAAAGACCATGGAGCATGGTGATGACAGAGGCCATGGAACATTGTGATGACAAGGCCATGTACCATTGTGATGACAAGGGCAGGGAACCTTGTGGTGACCGGGGTCATGGAGCATTTTGATGACAACTTTCATGGAACGTTGTGATGACAGGGGTCATGGAGCACTGTGTTGAAAGGGAACATGGAGCAGTGTGATTACAGGGTCCATGGAGCATTGTGAATACATAGGCCATGGAACAATGTGATGACAGGGGTCATGTAGCATTGTGATGACAGGGTCATGGAGCATTGTGATTACAGGGGTTATGGGGCACTGTGATGACAGGGGGCATGGAGCATTGTGATGAAAATTGTCCTGGAGAATTGTGATGACTGCGGTCACAGAGAAATGGGATGAAAGAAATCATGCAGCATTGTGAGGAAAGCGGTCATGGATTCTTTTTATGACAGAGGTCATGGAACATTCTGATAACAAGTTTCATACAGCATTTTGATGACAGGTGTCATGGAGCATTGTGTTGACACGGGCATGGAGCATTGTAATGATAGGATATCTGGAGCATTGTGATGAAAAGGGGATGGAGCATTTTGATGACAGGGTCCAAGGAGCATTGTGCTGACAATGGCATGGAGCATTGTGATGAAAATGGTACTGGAGCACTGTGAGGAAAGGAATCATGGATCATTGTGATGACAGGGGTCATGGAGCTTTGTGATGACAAGGGTCATGGAGCATTGTGATGACACGGTCAAGGAACATTGCGATGACAAGAATTCTGGAGCATTGTGATGAAAGGGCATGGAGCATTGTGATGAAAGGTGACAAGGAGCATTGTGATGATATGGGCAGAGAACTTTGTGATGACAGGGGTCATGGAGCATTGTGATGAAAAGTGTCATGGAACATTGTACTGACAGGGATCATGGAGCTTTTGGGTAAGAGAGGCCTTGGAGATTTGCGGTGGCAGGCGTCATGGTGCATTGTGGTGACAGCGGTCTTGGAGCACTGTGATGAAAGGGGTCATGGAACACTGTGATTACAGGGGCCATGGAGCACTGTGAATACAAAGCTATGGAGCATTGAGATGACAGGTTTCATGGAGCATTGAGATGAAAGTGATCATTGATCATTGTGATGACAAGTGTCCTGGAACCTTGTGATGACACGGTTCATGGAGCATTGTGATGACAAGGACCATGGCGAATTGTGATGACATCCGTCATGGGCCATTGTGATGACAGTGATCATGTAGAATTGTGATGAAATGTAGCATGGAGCACTGTGATGACAGGGGCCATGGAACATTGTAATGACAAAGGCCATGGAGCATTGTGATGACAAGTGTCATGGGGCATTTTGATGACATTGGCATGGAGCATTATGATGAGAAGAGTTATGGAGCATTTTGATGACAAGGGCATGGAGCATTGTGATGACAGAGCCCATGGAGCATTGCGATGAAAAAGGCAGGGAACATTGTGATGACTGGGTTCATGGAGCATTGTGATGAAAGGGGCCATGGAGCATTGAGATGACAGGCGTCTTGTGGTATAGTGATGACAGTGGTCATGGAGCATTGTGATGAAAGAGATCATGGAGCAATATGATAACAGGGGCCATGGAGCATTGTGATGACAGGTGTTTTGGAGCATTGTGATGAAAATAGTAATGGATCATTGTGATGACATGTGTCCTGGAACACTGTGAGGACACGGTTCATCGAGTATTGTGATGACAAGGGTCATAGCGAATTGTGATGACAGGTGTCATGGGGCATCGTGATGACAATGATCATCTAGGAATTGTGATGAAAGGTATCATGGAGCACTGTGATGACTGGGGGCATGAAGCATTGTTTTGAACATTGTCCTGGATTATTGTGATGACAGCAGTCATGGATTATTGTGATAACAGGGATTATGCAGCATTGTGTTGCCATGGGTATGGACTATTGTGATGACAATGGTCATGGAGCAATGTGATGAAAGTTTTCATGGAACGTCATGATGAAAAGTGCCTGGGAGAATTGTGACGATAAAAGCCATGGAGCATTGTGATGACAAGTGTCATGGAGCATTGTAATGAAAGCTTTCATTGTGCACTGTGATGACAAGGGGGATGGAGTATTGTGATGAAACTGGTCCTGGAGCATTGTGATAACAAAAGCCATGGAGCATTGTGATGACAGGCATCATGGAACATTGTGAAGAAAGGGGCCATGGGGAATTGTAATGACCATAGAGAAATGTGATGAAAATGGTCAGCGAGCATAGTGATTAAAGTGGTCATTGAGAATTGTGATGAAAAGTGACATAGAGCATTGTGATGACAAAGGTCATGGAGAACTGTGATGACCAGGGTCATGTAGCATTGTGATGACACGTTCATGGAACATTGTGATGACAAGAATTCTGGAGCATTGTGATGACAAGGGCCATGGAGCATTGTGATGCCACGGTCATGGAACATTGTGATGAGAAAATTCTGGAGCATTGTGAGGAAAAAGGCATGGAGCATTGTGATTATAGGGGACATGGAGCATTGTGATGACATGGGCAAGGAACACTGTGATGACAGGTGTTATGGAGCATTGTGATGAAAGGTGATATGGAGCACTGTGGTTACAGGGGTCATGGAGCATTGTGATGAAAATGGTAATGGATCATTGTGATGACAAGTGTCCTGGGACCCTGTGATGACATGGTTCATGGAGCATTGTGATGACAATGGTCATGGCGAATTGTGATGACAATGTCATGGGGCATTGTGATGGCAGTGGTCATCTAGAAATGTGATTAAAGTTATTATCGAGCACAGTAATGAGAAGGGCCATGGAGCATTGTGATGACAAGTGTCATGGATCATTGTGATGACAGGTATCATGGAGCATCGTGATGACAAATGCCATGGAGAATTGTGATGAGAGGTGGCATTGGGCATTGTGATGAAAGGGGTCATGGAGTACTGGGATTACAGGGGCCATGGAGCATTGTGATAACAAGTGACATGGAGAATAGTGAGGACAGGCATCATAGAGCATTGTGATGACAAGCGCCATTTCGCATTTTGAAGACAGGGGTCATCAGGCATTGTGTTGACGGGGGTCACGGAGCATTGTGTTGACAAAGGGCATAGAGCACTGTGATGACAGGGGTCATGGAGCATTGTGATGACATGGGCCATGGAGCATTGTGAAGACAAGATTCATGGAGCATTGTGATGACACAGGCATGAAGCATGGTGATGACAACAGACCTGGAGCATTGTGATGACAAGGGCATGGAGCATTGTGATTACAGGAGACATGGAGCATTGTGATGACATTGGCAGGGATCATTGTGATTACAGGGATCATGGAGCATTGTGATGACAAGTGTCATGCAATATTGTGCTGACACAGTTCATGGAGCATTTTGATGAGAGTGGCCTTGGAGCACAGTGACGAGAGACGTCATGGGGCATTATGGTGACAGTGGTCAAGGAGCATTGTGATGAAAGTGTTCATGGAGCAACGCGAGTATCGGGACAATGGAGCATTGTGAATACAAAGGCCATGGAACATTGAGATAAGAGAGTTCATGGAGTGTTGTGATGACAAGGGTCTTGGAACCTACTGATGACACGTTTCATACAGCATTGAGATG
Organism: Balaenoptera ricei; assembly: GCF_028023285.1. Lineage (NCBI taxonomy): Eukaryota > Metazoa > Chordata > Mammalia > Artiodactyla > Balaenopteridae > Balaenoptera > Balaenoptera ricei. The sequence goes on along the minus strand of NW_026777433.1, from coordinate 2,033,878 downwards.
ACAAGGGCCAAGGTGAATTGTGATGACACGTGTCATGGGGCATTGTGATGACATTGGTCATCTTGCATTGTGATGACAGTGGTCATGTAGAATTTTGATTAAAGGTATCATGGAGCACTGTGATGACAAAGGCCAAGGAACATTTTGATGACAATTGTCATTGAGCAATGTGATGACACGGGAATGGAACATTATGATGACAAGTGTTCTGGAGCATTGTGATTACAGGGGCCATGGAGCATTGTGATGACAACGGCATGGAGCATTGTGATGACAGTGGTCATTGAGCATTGTGATTACAAAGACCATGAGGCATTGTGATGACAGGGGCCTTGGAGCATTGTGATGACAGGGGTCATAGAGCATTGTGATGAGAAAGACCATGGAGCATGGTGATGACAGAGGCCATGGAACATTGTGATGACAAGGCCATGTACCATTGTGATGACAAGGGCAGGGAACCTTGTGGTGACCGGGGTCATGGAGCATTTTGATGACAACTTTCATGGAACGTTGTGATGACAGGGGTCATGGAGCACTGTGTTGAAAGGGAACATGGAGCAGTGTGATTACAGGGTCCATGGAGCATTGTGAATACATAGGCCATGGAACAATGTGATGACAGGGGTCATGTAGCATTGTGATGACAGGGTCATGGAGCATTGTGATTACAGGGGTTATGGGGCACTGTGATGACAGGGGGCATGGAGCATTGTGATGAAAATTGTCCTGGAGAATTGTGATGACTGCGGTCACAGAGAAATGGGATGAAAGAAATCATGCAGCATTGTGAGGAAAGCGGTCATGGATTCTTTTTATGACAGAGGTCATGGAACATTCTGATAACAAGTTTCATACAGCATTTTGATGACAGGTGTCATGGAGCATTGTGTTGACACGGGCATGGAGCATTGTAATGATAGGATATCTGGAGCATTGTGATGAAAAGGGGATGGAGCATTTTGATGACAGGGTCCAAGGAGCATTGTGCTGACAATGGCATGGAGCATTGTGATGAAAATGGTACTGGAGCACTGTGAGGAAAGGAATCATGGATCATTGTGATGACAGGGGTCATGGAGCTTTGTGATGACAAGGGTCATGGAGCATTGTGATGACACGGTCAAGGAACATTGCGATGACAAGAATTCTGGAGCATTGTGATGAAAGGGCATGGAGCATTGTGATGAAAGGTGACAAGGAGCATTGTGATGATATGGGCAGAGAACTTTGTGATGACAGGGGTCATGGAGCATTGTGATGAAAAGTGTCATGGAACATTGTACTGACAGGGATCATGGAGCTTTTGGGTAAGAGAGGCCTTGGAGATTTGCGGTGGCAGGCGTCATGGTGCATTGTGGTGACAGCGGTCTTGGAGCACTGTGATGAAAGGGGTCATGGAACACTGTGATTACAGGGGCCATGGAGCACTGTGAATACAAAGCTATGGAGCATTGAGATGACAGGTTTCATGGAGCATTGAGATGAAAGTGATCATTGATCATTGTGATGACAAGTGTCCTGGAACCTTGTGATGACACGGTTCATGGAGCATTGTGATGACAAGGACCATGGCGAATTGTGATGACATCCGTCATGGGCCATTGTGATGACAGTGATCATGTAGAATTGTGATGAAATGTAGCATGGAGCACTGTGATGACAGGGGCCATGGAACATTGTAATGACAAAGGCCATGGAGCATTGTGATGACAAGTGTCATGGGGCATTTTGATGACATTGGCATGGAGCATTATGATGAGAAGAGTTATGGAGCATTTTGATGACAAGGGCATGGAGCATTGTGATGACAGAGCCCATGGAGCATTGCGATGAAAAAGGCAGGGAACATTGTGATGACTGGGTTCATGGAGCATTGTGATGAAAGGGGCCATGGAGCATTGAGATGACAGGCGTCTTGTGGTATAGTGATGACAGTGGTCATGGAGCATTGTGATGAAAGAGATCATGGAGCAATATGATAACAGGGGCCATGGAGCATTGTGATGACAGGTGTTTTGGAGCATTGTGATGAAAATAGTAATGGATCATTGTGATGACATGTGTCCTGGAACACTGTGAGGACACGGTTCATCGAGTATTGTGATGACAAGGGTCATAGCGAATTGTGATGACAGGTGTCATGGGGCATCGTGATGACAATGATCATCTAGGAATTGTGATGAAAGGTATCATGGAGCACTGTGATGACTGGGGGCATGAAGCATTGTTTTGAACATTGTCCTGGATTATTGTGATGACAGCAGTCATGGATTATTGTGATAACAGGGATTATGCAGCATTGTGTTGCCATGGGTATGGACTATTGTGATGACAATGGTCATGGAGCAATGTGATGAAAGTTTTCATGGAACGTCATGATGAAAAGTGCCTGGGAGAATTGTGACGATAAAAGCCATGGAGCATTGTGATGACAAGTGTCATGGAGCATTGTAATGAAAGCTTTCATTGTGCACTGTGATGACAAGGGGGATGGAGTATTGTGATGAAACTGGTCCTGGAGCATTGTGATAACAAAAGCCATGGAGCATTGTGATGACAGGCATCATGGAACATTGTGAAGAAAGGGGCCATGGGGAATTGTAATGACCATAGAGAAATGTGATGAAAATGGTCAGCGAGCATAGTGATTAAAGTGGTCATTGAGAATTGTGATGAAAAGTGACATAGAGCATTGTGATGACAAAGGTCATGGAGAACTGTGATGACCAGGGTCATGTAGCATTGTGATGACACGTTCATGGAACATTGTGATGACAAGAATTCTGGAGCATTGTGATGACAAGGGCCATGGAGCATTGTGATGCCACGGTCATGGAACATTGTGATGAGAAAATTCTGGAGCATTGTGAGGAAAAAGGCATGGAGCATTGTGATTATAGGGGACATGGAGCATTGTGATGACATGGGCAAGGAACACTGTGATGACAGGTGTTATGGAGCATTGTGATGAAAGGTGATATGGAGCACTGTGGTTACAGGGGTCATGGAGCATTGTGATGAAAATGGTAATGGATCATTGTGATGACAAGTGTCCTGGGACCCTGTGATGACATGGTTCATGGAGCATTGTGATGACAATGGTCATGGCGAATTGTGATGACAATGTCATGGGGCATTGTGATGGCAGTGGTCATCTAGAAATGTGATTAAAGTTATTATCGAGCACAGTAATGAGAAGGGCCATGGAGCATTGTGATGACAAGTGTCATGGATCATTGTGATGACAGGTATCATGGAGCATCGTGATGACAAATGCCATGGAGAATTGTGATGAGAGGTGGCATTGGGCATTGTGATGAAAGGGGTCATGGAGTACTGGGATTACAGGGGCCATGGAGCATTGTGATAACAAGTGACATGGAGAATAGTGAGGACAGGCATCATAGAGCATTGTGATGACAAGCGCCATTTCGCATTTTGAAGACAGGGGTCATCAGGCATTGTGTTGACGGGGGTCACGGAGCATTGTGTTGACAAAGGGCATAGAGCACTGTGATGACAGGGGTCATGGAGCATTGTGATGACATGGGCCATGGAGCATTGTGAAGACAAGATTCATGGAGCATTGTGATGACACAGGCATGAAGCATGGTGATGACAACAGACCTGGAGCATTGTGATGACAAGGGCATGGAGCATTGTGATTACAGGAGACATGGAGCATTGTGATGACATTGGCAGGGATCATTGTGATTACAGGGATCATGGAGCATTGTGATGACAAGTGTCATGCAATATTGTGCTGACACAGTTCATGGAGCATTTTGATGAGAGTGGCCTTGGAGCACAGTGACGAGAGACGTCATGGGGCATTATGGTGACAGTGGTCAAGGAGCATTGTGATGAAAGTGTTCATGGAGCAACGCGAGTATCGGGACAATGGAGCATTGTGAATACAAAGGCCATGGAACATTGAGATAAGAGAGTTCATGGAGTGTTGTGATGACAAGGGTCTTGGAACCTACTGATGACACGTTTCATACAGCATTGAGATGACAAGGGCCAAGGTGAATTGTGATGACACGTGTCATGGGGCATTGTGATGACATTGGTCATCTTGCATTGTGATGACAGTGGTCATGTAGAATTTTGATTAAAGGTATCATGGAGCACTGTGATGACAAAGGCCAAGGAACATTTTGATGACAATTGTCATTGAGCAATGTGATGACACGGGAATGGAACATTATGATGACAAGTGTTCTGGAGCATTGTGATTACAGGGGCCATGGAGCATTGTGATGACAACGGCATGGAGCATTGTGATGACAGTGGTCATTGAGCATTGTGATTACAAAGACCATGAGGCATTGTGATGACAGGGGCCTTGGAGCATTGTGATGACAGGGGTCATAGAGCATTGTGATGAGAAAGACCATGGAGCATGGTGATGACAGAGGCCATGGAACATTGTGATGACAAGGCCATGTACCATTGTGATGACAAGGGCAGGGAACCTTGTGGTGACCGGGGTCATGGAGCATTTTGATGACAACTTTCATGGAACGTTGTGATGACAGGGGTCATGGAGCACTGTGTTGAAAGGGAACATGGAGCAGTGTGATTACAGGGTCCATGGAGCATTGTGAATACATAGGCCATGGAACAATGTGATGACAGGGGTCATGTAGCATTGTGATGACAGGGTCATGGAGCATTGTGATTACAGGGGTTATGGGGCACTGTGATGACAGGGGGCATGGAGCATTGTGATGAAAATTGTCCTGGAGAATTGTGATGACTGCGGTCACAGAGAAATGGGATGAAAGAAATCATGCAGCATTGTGAGGAAAGCGGTCATGGATTCTTTTTATGACAGAGGTCATGGAACATTCTGATAACAAGTTTCATACAGCATTTTGATGACAGGTGTCATGGAGCATTGTGTTGACACGGGCATGGAGCATTGTAATGATAGGATATCTGGAGCATTGTGATGAAAAGGGGATGGAGCATTTTGATGACAGGGTCCAAGGAGCATTGTGCTGACAATGGCATGGAGCATTGTGATGAAAATGGTACTGGAGCACTGTGAGGAAAGGAATCATGGATCATTGTGATGACAGGGGTCATGGAGCTTTGTGATGACAAGGGTCATGGAGCATTGTGATGACACGGTCAAGGAACATTGCGATGACAAGAATTCTGGAGCATTGTGATGAAAGGGCATGGAGCATTGTGATGAAAGGTGACAAGGAGCATTGTGATGATATGGGCAGAGAACTTTGTGATGACAGGGGTCATGGAGCATTGTGATGAAAAGTGTCATGGAACATTGTACTGACAGGGATCATGGAGCTTTTGGGTAAGAGAGGCCTTGGAGATTTGCGGTGGCAGGCGTCATGGTGCATTGTGGTGACAGCGGTCTTGGAGCACTGTGATGAAAGGGGTCATGGAACACTGTGATTACAGGGGCCATGGAGCACTGTGAATACAAAGCTATGGAGCATTGAGATGACAGGTTTCATGGAGCATTGAGATGAAAGTGATCATTGATCATTGTGATGACAAGTGTCCTGGAACCTTGTGATGACACGGTTCATGGAGCATTGTGATGACAAGGACCATGGCGAATTGTGATGACATCCGTCATGGGCCATTGTGATGACAGTGATCATGTAGAATTGTGATGAAATGTAGCATGGAGCACTGTGATGACAGGGGCCATGGAACATTGTAATGACAAAGGCCATGGAGCATTGTGATGACAAGTGTCATGGGGCATTTTGATGACATTGGCATGGAGCATTATGATGAGAAGAGTTATGGAGCATTTTGATGACAAGGGCATGGAGCATTGTGATGACAGAGCCCATGGAGCATTGCGATGAAAAAGGCAGGGAACATTGTGATGACTGGGTTCATGGAGCATTGTGATGAAAGGGGCCATGGAGCATTGAGATGACAGGCGTCTTGTGGTATAGTGATGACAGTGGTCATGGAGCATTGTGATGAAAGAGATCATGGAGCAATATGATAACAGGGGCCATGGAGCATTGTGATGACAGGTGTTTTGGAGCATTGTGATGAAAATAGTAATGGATCATTGTGATGACATGTGTCCTGGAACACTGTGAGGACACGGTTCATCGAGTATTGTGATGACAAGGGTCATAGCGAATTGTGATGACAGGTGTCATGGGGCATCGTGATGACAATGATCATCTAGGAATTGTGATGAAAGGTATCATGGAGCACTGTGATGACTGGGGGCATGAAGCATTGTTTTGAACATTGTCCTGGATTATTGTGATGACAGCAGTCATGGATTATTGTGATAACAGGGATTATGCAGCATTGTGTTGCCATGGGTATGGACTATTGTGATGACAATGGTCATGGAGCAATGTGATGAAAGTTTTCATGGAACGTCATGATGAAAAGTGCCTGGGAGAATTGTGACGATAAAAGCCATGGAGCATTGTGATGACAAGTGTCATGGAGCATTGTAATGAAAGCTTTCATTGTGCACTGTGATGACAAGGGGGATGGAGTATTGTGATGAAACTGGTCCTGGAGCATTGTGATAACAAAAGCCATGGAGCATTGTGATGACAGGCATCATGGAACATTGTGAAGAAAGGGGCCATGGGGAATTGTAATGACCATAGAGAAATGTGATGAAAATGGTCAGCGAGCATAGTGATTAAAGTGGTCATTGAGAATTGTGATGAAAAGTGACATAGAGCATTGTGATGACAAAGGTCATGGAGAACTGTGATGACCAGGGTCATGTAGCATTGTGATGACACGTTCATGGAACATTGTGATGACAAGAATTCTGGAGCATTGTGATGACAAGGGCCATGGAGCATTGTGATGCCACGGTCATGGAACATTGTGATGAGAAAATTCTGGAGCATTGTGAGGAAAAAGGCATGGAGCATTGTGATTATAGGGGACATGGAGCATTGTGATGACATGGGCAAGGAACACTGTGATGACAGGTGTTATGGAGCATTGTGATGAAAGGTGATATGGAGCACTGTGGTTACAGGGGTCATGGAGCATTGTGATGAAAATGGTAATGGATCATTGTGATGACAAGTGTCCTGGGACCCTGTGATGACATGGTTCATGGAGCATTGTGATGACAATGGTCATGGCGAATTGTGATGACAATGTCATGGGGCATTCTGATGGCAGTGGTCATCTAGAAATGTGATTAAAGTTATTATCGAGCACAGTAATGAGAAGGGCCATGGAGCATTGTGATGACAAGTGTCATGGATCATTGTGATGACAGGTATCATGGAGCATCGTGATGACAAATGCCATGGAGAATTGTGATGAGAGGTGGCATTGGGCATTGTGATGAAAGGGGTCATGGAGTACTGGGATTACAGGGGCCATGGAGCATTGTGATAACAAGTGACATGGAGAATAGTGAGGACAGGCATCATAGAGCATTGTGATGACAAGCGCCATTTCGCATTTTGAAGACAGGGGTCATCAGGCATTGTGTTGACGGGGGTCACGGAGCATTGTGTTGACAAAGGGCATAGAGCACTGTGATGACAGGGGTCATGGAGCATTGTGATGACATGGGCCATGGAGCATTGTGAAGACAAGATTCATGGAGCATTGTGATGACACAGGCATGAAGCATGGTGATGACAACAGACCTGGAGCATTGTGATGACAAGGGCATGGAGCATTGTGATTACAGGAGACATGGAGCATTGTGATGACATTGGCAGGGATCATTGTGATTACAGGGATCATGGAGCATTGTGATGACAAGTGTCATGCAATATTGTGCTGACACAGTTCATGGAGCATTTTGATGAGAGTGGCCTTGGAGCACAGTGACGAGAGACGTCATGGGGCATTATGGTGACAGTGGTCAAGGAGCATTGTGATGAAAGTGTTCATGGAGCAACGCGAGTATCGGGACAATGGAGCATTGTGAATACAAAGGCCATGGAACATTGAGATAAGAGAGTTCATGGAGTGTTGTGATGACAAGGGTCTTGGAACCTACTGATGACACGTTTCATACAGCATTGAGATGACAAGGGCCAAGGTGAATTGTGATGACACGTGTCATGGGGCATTGTGATGACATTGGTCATCTTGCATTGTGATGACAGTGGTCATGTAGAATTTTGATTAAAGGTATCATGGAGCACTGTGATGACAAAGGCCAAGGAACATTTTGATGACAATTGTCATTGAGCAATGTGATGACACGGGAATGGAACATTATGATGACAAGTGTTCTGGAGCATTGTGATTACAGGGGCCATGGAGCATTGTGATGACAACGGCATGGAGCATTGTGATGACAGTGGTCATTGAGCATTGTGATTACAAAGACCATGAGGCATTGTGATGACAGGGGCCTTGGAGCATTGTGATGACAATGGTCATCAAGCATTGTGATGACAGGGGTCATAGAGCATTGTGATGAGAAAGACCATGGAGCATGGTGATGACAGAGGCCATGGAACATTGTGATGACAAGGCCATGTACCATTGTGATGACAAGGGCAGGGAACCTTGTGGTGACCGGGGTCATGGAGCATTTTGATGACAACTTTCATGGAACGTTGTGATGACAGGGGTCATGGAGCACTGTGTTGAAAGGGAACATGGAGCAGTGTGATTACAGGGTCCATGGAGCATTGTGAATACATAGGCCATGGAACAATGTGATGACAGGGGTCATGTAGCATTGTGATGACAGGGTCATGGAGCATTGTGATTACAGGGGTTATGGGGCACTGTGATGACAGGGGGCATGGAGCATTGTGATGAAAATTGTCCTGGAGAATTGTGATGACTGCGGTCACAGAGAAATGGGATGAAAGAAATCATGCAGCATTGTGAGGAAAGCGGTCATGGATTCTTTTTATGACAGAGGTCATGGAACATTCTGATAACAAGTTTCATACAGCATTTTGATGACAGGTGTCATGGAGCATTGTGTTGACACGGGCATGGAGCATTGTAATGATAGGATATCTGGAGCATTGTGATGAAAAGGGGATGGAGCATTTTGATGACAGGGTCCAAGGAGCATTGTGCTGACAATGGCATGGAGCATTGTGATGAAAATGGTACTGGAGCACTGTGAGGAAAGGAATCATGGATCATTGTGATGACAGGGGTCATGGAGCTTTGTGATGACAAGGGTCATGGAGCATTGTGATGACACGGTCAAGGAACATTGCGATGACAAGAATTCTGGAGCATTGTGATGAAAGGGCATGGAGCATTGTGATGAAAGGTGACAAGGAGCATTGTGATGATATGGGCAGAGAACTTTGTGATGACAGGGGTCATGGAGCATTGTGATGAAAAGTGTCATGGAACATTGTACTGACAGGGATCATGGAGCTTTTGGGTAAGAGAGGCCTTGGAGATTTGCGGTGGCAGGCGTCATGGTGCATTGTGGTGACAGCGGTCTTGGAGCACTGTGATGAAAGGGGTCATGGAACACTGTGATTACAGGGGCCATGGAGCACTGTGAATACAAAGCTATGGAGCATTGAGATGACAGGTTTCATGGAGCATTGAGATGAAAGTGATCATTGATCATTGTGATGACAAGTGTCCTGGAACCTTGTGATGACACGGTTCATGGAGCATTGTGATGACAAGGACCATGGCGAATTGTGATGACATCCGTCATGGGCCATTGTGATGACAGTGATCATGTAGAATTGTGATGAAATGTAGCATGGAGCACTGTGATGACAGGGGCCATGGAACATTGTAATGACAAAGGCCATGGAGCATTGTGATGACAAGTGTCATGGGGCATTTTGATGACACTGGCATGGAGCATTATGATGAGAAGAGTTATGGAGCATTTTGATGACAAGGGCATGGAGCATTGTGATGACAGAGCCCATGGAGCATTGCGATGAAAAAGGCAGGGAACATTGTGATGACTGGGTTCATGGAGCATTGTGATGAAAGGGGCCATGGAGCATTGAGATGACAGGCGTCTTGCGGTATAGTGATGACAGTGGTCATGGAGCATTGTGATGAAAGAGATCATGGAGCAATATGATAACAGGGGCCATGGAGCATTGTGATGACAGGTGTTTTGGAGCATTGTGATGAAAATAGTAATGGATCATTGTGATGACATGTGTCCTGGAACACGGTGAGGACACGGTTCATCGAGTATTGTGATGACAAGGGTCATAGCGAATTGTGATGACAGGTGTCATGGGGCATCGTGATGACAATGATCATCTAGGAATTGTGATGAAAGGTATCATGGAGCACTGTGATGACTGGGGGCATGAAGCATTGTTTTGAACATTGTCCTGGATTATTGTGATGACAGCAGTCATGGATTATTGTGATAACAGGGATTATGCAGCATTGTGTTGCCATGGGTATGGACTATTGTGATGACAATGGTCATGGAGCAATGTGATGAAAGTTTTCATGGAACGTCATGATGAAAAGTGCCTGGGAGAATTGTGACGATAAAAGCCATGGAGCATTGTGATGACAAGTGTCATGGAGCATTGTAATGAAAGCTTTCATTGTGCACTGTGATGACAAGGGGGATGGAGTATTGTGATGAAACTGGTCCTGGAGCATTGTGATAACAAAAGCCATGGAGCATTGTGATGACAGGCATCATGGAACATTGTGAAGAAAGGGGCCATGGGGAATTGTAATGACCATAGAGAAATGTGATGAAAATGGTCAGCGAGCATAGTGATTAAAGTGGTCATTGAGAATTGTGATGAAAAGTGACATAGAGCATTGTGATGACAAAGGTCATGGAGAACTGTGATGACCAGGGTCATGTAGCATTGTGATGACACGTTCATGGAACATTGTGATGACAAGAATTCTGGAGCATTGTGATGACAAGGGCCATGGAGCATTGTGATGCCACGGTCATGGAACATTGTGATGAGAAAATTCTGGAGCATTGTGAGGAAAAAGGCATGGAGCATTGTGATTATAGGGGACATGGAGCATTGTGATGACATGGGCAAGGAACACTGTGATGACAGGTGTTATGGAGCATTGTGATGAAAGGTGATATGGAGCACTGTGGTTACAGGGGTCATGGAGCATTGTGATGAAAATGGTAATGGATCATTGTGATGACAAGTGTCCTGGGACCCTGTGATGACATGGTTCATGGAGCATTGTGATGACAATGGTCATGGCGAATTGTGATGACAATGTCATGGGGCATTGTGATGGCAGTGGTCATCTAGAAATGTGATTAAAGTTATTATCGAGCACAGTAATGAGAAGGGCCATGGAGCATTGTGATGACAAGTGTCATGGATCATTGTGATGACAGGTATCATGGAGCATCGTGATGACAAATGCCATGGAGAATTGTGATGAGAGGTGGCATTGGGCATTGTGATGAAAGGGGTCATGGAGTACTGGGATTACAGGGGCCATGGAGCATTGTGATAACAAGTGACATGGAGAATAGTGAGGACAGGCATCATAGAGCATTGTGATGACAAGCGCCATTTCGCATTTTGAAGACAGGGGTCATCAGGCATTGTGTTGACGGGGGTCACGGAGCATTGTGTTGACAAAGGGCATAGAGCACTGTGATGACAGGGGTCATGGAGCATTGTGATGACATGGGCCATGGAGCATTGTGAAGACAAGATTCATGGAGCATTGTGATGACACAGGCATGAAGCATGGTGATGACAACAGACCTGGAGCATTGTGATGACAAGGGCATGGAGCATTGTGATTACAGGAGACATGGAGCATTGTGATGACATTGGCAGGGATCATTGTGATTACAGGGATCATGGAGCATTGTGATGACAAGTGTCATGCAATATTGTGCTGACACAGTTCATGGAGCATTTTGATGAGAGTGGCCTTGGAGCACAGTGACGAGAGACGTCATGGGGCATTATGGTGACAGTGGTCAAGGAGCATTGTGATGAAAGTGTTCATGGAGCAACGCGAGTATCGGGACAATGGAGCATTGTGAATACAAAGGCCATGGAACATTGAGATAAGAGAGTTCATGGAGTGTTGTGATGACAAGGGTCTTGGAACCTACTGATGACACGTTTCATACAGCATTGAGATGACAAGGGCCAAGGTGAATTGTGATGACACGTGTCATGGGGCATTGTGATGACATTGGTCATCTTGCATTGTGATGACAGTGGTCATGTAGAATTTTGATTAAAGGTATCATGGAGCACTGTGATGACAAAGGCCAAGGAACATTTTGATGACAATTGTCATTGAGCAATGTGATGACACGGGAATGGAACATTATGATGACAAGTGTTCTGGAGCATTGTGATTACAGGGGCCATGGAGCATTGTGATGACAACGGCATGGAGCATTGTGATGACAGTGGTCATTGAGCATTGTGATTACAAAGACCATGAGGCATTGTGATGACAGGGGCCTTGGAGCATTGTGATGACAATGGTCATCAAGCATTGTGATGACAGGGGTCATAGAGCATTGTGATGAGAAAGACCATGGAGCATGGTGATGACAGAGGCCATGGAACATTGTGATGACAAGGCCATGTACCATTGTGATGACAAGGGCAGGGAACCTTGTGGTGACCGGGGTCATGGAGCATTTTGATGACAACTTTCATGGAACGTTGTGATGACAGGGGTCATGGAGCACTGTGTTGAAAGGGAACATGGAGCAGTGTGATTACAGGGTCCATGGAGCATTGTGAATACATAGGCCATGGAACAATGTGATGACAGGGGTCATGTAGCATTGTGATGACAGGGTCATGGAGCATTGTGATTACAGGGGTTATGGGGCACTGTGATGACAGGGGGCATGGAGCATTGTGATGAAAATTGTCCTGGAGAATTGTGATGACTGCGGTCACAGAGAAATGGGATGAAAGAAATCATGCAGCATTGTGAGGAAAGCGGTCATGGATTCTTTTTATGACAGAGGTCATGGAACATTCTGATAACAAGTTTCATACAGCATTTTGATGACAGGTGTCATGGAGCATTGTGTTGACACGGGCATGGAGCATTGTAATGATAGGATATCTGGAGCATTGTGATGAAAAGGGGATGGAGCATTTTGATGACAGGGTCCAAGGAGCATTGTGCTGACAATGGCATGGAGCATTGTGATGAAAATGGTACTGGAGCACTGTGAGGAAAGGAATCATGGATCATTGTGATGACAGGGGTCATGGAGCTTTGTGATGACAAGGGTCATGGAGCATTGTGATGACACGGTCAAGGAACATTGCGATGACAAGAATTCTGGAGCATTGTGATGAAAGGGCATGGAGCATTGTGATGAAAGGTGACAAGGAGCATTGTGATGATATGGGCAGAGAACTTTGTGATGACAGGGGTCATGGAGCATTGTGATGAAAAGTGTCATGGAACATTGTACTGACAGGGATCATGGAGCTTTTGGGTAAGAGAGGCCTTGGAGATTTGCGGTGGCAGGCGTCATGGTGCATTGTGGTGACAGCGGTCTTGGAGCACTGTGATGAAAGGGGTCATGGAACACTGTGATTACAGGGGCCATGGAGCACTGTGAATACAAAGCTATGGAGCATTGAGATGACAGGTTTCATGGAGCATTGAGATGAAAGTGATCATTGATCATTGTGATGACAAGTGTCCTGGAACCTTGTGATGACACGGTTCATGGAGCATTGTGATGACAAGGACCATGGCGAATTGTGATGACATCCGTCATGGGCCATTGTGATGACAGTGATCATGTAGAATTGTGATGAAATGTAGCATGGAGCACTGTGATGACAGGGGCCATGGAACATTGTAATGACAAAGGCCATGGAGCATTGTGATGACAAGTGTCATGGGGCATTTTGATGACATTGGCATGGAGCATTATGATGAGAAGAGTTATGGAGCATTTTGATGACAAGGGCATGGAACATTGTGATGACAGAGCCCATGGAGCATTGAGATGAAAAAGGCAGGGAACATTGTGATGACTGGGTTCATGGAGCATTGTGATGAAAGGGGCCATGGAGCATTGGGATGACGGGCGTCTTGAGGTATGGTGATGACAGTGGTCATGGAGCATTGTGATGAAAGAGATCATGGAGCAATATGATAACAGGGGCCATGGAGCATTGTGATGACAGGTGTATTGGAGCATTTTGATGAAAGTAGACAAGGATCATTGTGATGACATGTGTCCTGGAACACTGTGATGACACAGTTCATCGATTATTGTGATGACAAGCTTCACGGCGAATTGTGATGACAGGTGTCATGGGGCATTGTGACGACATTGATCATCTAGGAATTGTGATGAAAGGTATCATGGAGCACTGTGATGACTGGGGGCATGAAACAGTGATATGAAAATTGTCCTGGATTATTGTGATGACAGCAGTCATGGGGAATTGTGATGACAGGGATTATGCAGCATTGTGTTGCCATGGGTATGGACTATTGTGATGACAATGGTCATGGAGCAATGTGACGCAAATTTTCATGGAATATCGTGATGAAAAGTGCCTGGGAGCATTGTGAGGATAAAGGCCATGGAGCATTGTGATGACAAGTGTCATGGAGCCTTGTAATGAAAGCTTTCATTGTGCACTGTGATGACAAGGGGAATGGAGTATTTTGATGAAACTGGTCCTGGAGCATTGTGATAACGAAAGCCATGGAGCATTGTGATGACAGGCATCATGGAACATTGTGAAGAAAGGGGCCATGGGGAATTGTAATGACAATAGAGAAATGTGATGAAAATGGTCATCGAGCATAGTGATTAACGTGGTCATTGAGAATTGTGATGACAAAGGTCATGGAGAACTGTGATGACCAGGGTCATGTAGCATTGTGATGACACGTTCATGGAACATTGTGATGACAAGAATTCTGGAGCATTGTGATGACAAGGGCCATGGAGCATTGTGATGCCACGCTCATGGAACATTGTGATGACAAAATTCTGGAGCATTGTGAGGAAAAAGGCATGGAGCATTGTGAATATAGGGGACATGGAGCATTGTGATGACATGGGCAAGGAACACTGTGATGACAGGTGTTATGGAGCATTGTGATGAAAGGTGTTATGGAGCACTGTGATTACAGGGGCCATGGAGCATTGTGAATACAAAGGCCATGGAGCATTGAGATGACAGTGGTCATGGAGCATTGTGATGAAAGTGGTAATGGATCATTGTGATGACAAGTGTCCTGGGACCCTGTGATGACATGGTTCATGGAGCATTGTGATGACAATGGTCATGGCGAATTGTGATGACAATGTCATGGGGCATTGTGATGGCAGTGGTCATCTAGAAATGTGATTAAAGTTATTATCGAGCACAGTAATGAGAGGGGCCATGGAGCTTTGTGATGACAAGTGTCATGGAGCATTGTGATGACAGGTATCATGGAGCATCGTGATGACAAATGCCATGGAGAGTTGTGATTAGAGGTGGCATTGGGCATTGTGATGAAAGGGTTCATGGAGTACTGGGATTACAGGGGCCATGGAGCATTGTGATAAGAAGTGACATGGAGAATAGTGATGACAGGCATCATAGAGCATTGTGATGACAAGTGCCATTTAGCATTTTGAAGACAGGGGTCATGGAGCATTGTGATGACATGGGCCATGGAGCGTGTGTAGACAAGATTCATGGAGCATTGTGATGACACGGGCATGAAGCATGGTGATGACAACAGACCTGGAGCATTGTGATGACAAGGGCATGGAGCATTGTGATTACAGGAGACATGGAGCATTGTGATGACATTGGCAGGGATCATTGTGATTACAGGGATCATGGAGCATTGTGATGACAAGTGTCATGCAATATTGTGCTGACACAGTTCATGGAGCATTTTGATGAGAGTGGCCTTGGAGCACAGTGATGAGAGACGTCATGGGGCATTATGGTGACAGTGGTCAAGGAGCATTGTGATGAAAGTGTTCATGGAGCAACGCGAGTATCGGGACAATGGAGCATTGTGAATATAAAGGCCATGGAACATTGAGATAAGAGAGTTCATGGAGTGTTGTGATGACAAGGGTCTTGGAACCTACTGATGACACGTTTCATACAGCATTGAGATGACAAGGGCCAAAGTGAATTGTGATGACACGTGTCATGGGGCATTGTGATGACATTGGTCATCTTGCATTGTGATGACAGTGGTCATGTAGAATTTTGATTAAAGGTATCATGGAGCACTGTGATGACAAAGGCCAAGGAATATTTTGATGACAATTGTCATTGAGCAATGTGATGACACGGGAATGGAACATTATGCTGACAAGTGTTCTGGAGCATTGTGATTACAGGGGCCATGGAGCATTGTGATGACAACGGCATGGAGCATTGTGATGACAGTGGTCATTGAGCATTGTGATTACAAAGACCATGAGGCATTGTGATGACAGGGGCCTTGGAGCATTGTGATGACAATGGTCATCAAGCATTGTGATGACAGGGGTCATAGAGCATTGTGATGAGAAAGACCATGGAGCATGTTGATGACAAAGGCCATGGAACATTGTGATGACAAGGCCATGTACCATTGTGATGACAAGGGCAGGGGACCTTGTGGTGACCGGGGTCATGGAGCATTTTGATGACAACTTTCATGGAACGTTGTGATGACAGGGGTCATGGAGCATTGTGTTGAAAGGGGACATGGAGCAGTGTGATTACAGGGTCCATGGAGCATTGTGAATACATAGGCCATGGAACAATGTGATGACAGGGGTCATGTAGCATTGTGATGACAGGGTCATGGAGCATTGTGATTACAGGGGTTATGGGGCACTGTGATGACAGGGGGCATGAAACATTGTGATGAAAATTGTCCTGGAGCATTGTGATGACAGCGGTCACAGAGTATTGGGATGAAAGATATCATGCAGCATTCTGAGGACAGCGGTCATGGATCATTTTGATGACAGGGGTCATGGAACATTCTGATAACAAGGTTCATACAGCATTTTGATGACAGGGGTAATGGAGCATTGTGTTGACACGGGCATGGAGCATTGTAATGATAGGATATCTGGAGCATTGTGAGGAAAAGGGGATGGAGCATTTTGATGATAGGGTAAAGGAGCTTTGTGCTGACAATGGCATAGAGCATTGTGAGGAAAAGGGTACTGGAGCACTGGGAGGAAAGGAATCATGGATCATTGTGATGACAGGGGTCATGGAGCTTTGTGATGACAAGGGTCATGGAGCATTGTGATGACACGGTCAAGGAACATTGCGATGACAAGAATTCTGGAGCCCTGTGATGAAAGGGCATGGAGCATTGTGATGAAAGGTGACAAGGAGCATTGTGATGATATGGGCAGAAAACTTTGTGATGACAGGGGCCATGGAGCATTGTGATGAAAAGTGTCATGGAACATTGTACTGACAGGGATCATGGAGCTTTTGGGTAAGAGAGACCTTGGAGATTTGCGGTGGCAGGCGTCATGGGGCATTGTGGTGACAGCGGTCTTGGAGCATTGTGATGAAAGGGGTCATGGAACACTGTGATTACAGGGGCCATGGAGCATTGTGAATACAAAGGCTATGGAGCATTGAGATGACAGGTTTCATGGAGCATTGAGATGAAAGTGATCATGGATCATTGTGATGACAAGTGTCCTGGAACCTTGTGATGACACGGTTCATGGAGCATTGTGATGACAAGGACCATGGCGAATTGTGATGACATCCGTCATGGGCCATTGTGATGACAGTGATCATGTAGAATTGTGATGAAATGTAGCATGGAGCACTGTGATGACAGGGGCCATGGAACATTGTAATGACAAAGGCCATGGAGCATTGTGATGACAAGTGTCATGGGGCATTTTGATGACATTGGCATGGAGCATTATGATGAGAAGAGTTATGGAGCATTTTGATGACAAGGGCATGGAGCATTGTGATGACAGAGCCCATGGAGCATTGCGATGAAAAAGGCAGGGAACATTGTGATGACTGGGTTCATGGAGCATTGTGATGAAAGGGGCCATGGAGCATTGAGATGACAGGCGTCTTGCGGTATAGTGATGACAGTGGTCATGGAGCATTGTGATGAAAGAGATCATGGAGCAATATGATAACAGGGGCCATGGAGCATTGTGATGACAGGTGTTTTGGAGCATTGTGATGAAAATAGTAATGGATCATTGTGATGACATGTGTCCTGGAACACGGTGAGGACACGTTTCATCGAGTATTGTGATGACAAGGGTCATAGCGAATTGTGATGACAGGTGTCATGGGGCATCGTGATGACAATGATCATCTAGGAATTGTGATGAAAGGTATCATGGAGCACTGTGATGACTGGGGGCATGAAGCATTGTTTTGAACATTGTCCTGGATTATGGTGATGACAGCAGTCATGGATTATTGTGATAACAGGGATTATGCAGCATTGTGTTGCCATGGGTATGGACTATTGTGATGACAATGGTCATGGAGCAATGTGATGAAAGTTTTCATGGAACGTCGTGATGAAAAGTGCCTGGGAGAATTGTGACGATAAAAGCCATGGAGCATTGTGATGACAAGTGTCATGGAGCATTGTAATGAAAGCTTTCATTGTGCACTGTGATGACAAGGGGGATGGAGTATTGTGATGAAACTGGTCCTGGAGCATTGTGATAACAAAAGCCATGGAGCATTGTGATGACAGGCATCATGGAACATTGTGAAGAAAGGGGCCATGGGGAATTGTAATGACCATAGAGAAATGTGATGAAAATTGTCAGCGAGCATAGTGATTAAAGTGGTCATTGAGAATTGTGATGAAAAGTGACATAGAGCATTGTGATGACAAAGGTCATGGAGAACTGTGATGACCAGGGTCATGTAGCATTGTGATGACACGTTCATGGAACATTGTGATGACAAGAATTCTGGAGCATTGTGATGACAAGGGCCATGGAGCATTGTGATGCCACGGTCATGGAACATTGTGATGAGAAAATTCTGGAGCATTGTGAGGAAAAAGGCATGGAGCATTGTGATTATAGGGGACATGGAGCATTGTGATGACATGGGCAAGGAACACTGTGATGACAGGTGTTATGCAGCATTGTGATGAAAGGTGATATGGAGCACTGTGGTTACAGGGGTCATGGAGCATTGTGAATACAAAGGCCATGGAGCATTGAGATGACAGTGGTCATGGAGCATTGTGATGAAAATGGTAATGGATCATTGTGATGACAAGTGTCCTGGGACCCTGTGATGACATGGTTCATGGAGCATTGTGATGACAATGGTCATGGCGAATTGTGATGACAATGTCATGGGGCATTGTGATGGCAGTGGTCATCTAGAAATGTGATTAAAGTTATTATCGAGCACAGTAATGAGAAGGGCCATGGAGCATTGTGATGACAAGTGTCATGGATCATTGTGATGACAGGTATCATGGAGCATCGTGATGACAAATGCCATGGAGAATTGTGATGAGAGGTGGCATTGGGCATTGTGATGAAAGGGGTCATGGAGTACTGGGATTACAGGGGCCATGGAGCATTGTGATAACAAGTGACATGGAGAATAGTGAGGACAGGCATCATAGAGCATTGTGATGACAAGCGCCATTTCGCATTTTGAAGACAGGGGTCATCAGGCATTGTGTTGACGGGGGTCACGGAGCATTGTGTTGACAAAGGGCATAGAGCACTGTGATGACAGGGGTCATGGAGCATTGTGATGACATGGGCCATGGAGCATTGTGAAGACAAGATTCATGGAGCATTGTGATGACACAGGCATGAAGCATGGTGATGACAACAGACCTGGAGCATTGTGATGACAAGGGCATGGAGCATTGTGATTACAGGAGACATGGAGCATTGTGATGACATTGGCAGGGATCATTGTGATTACAGGGATCATGGAGCATTGTGATGACAAGTGTCATGCAATATTGTGCTGACACAGTTCATGGAGCATTTTGATGAGAGTGGCCTTGGAGCACAGTGACGAGAGACGTCATGGGGCATTATGGTGACAGTGGTCAAGGAGCATTGTGATGAAAGTGTTCATGGAGCAACGCGAGTATCGGGACAATGGAGCATTGTGAATACAAAGGCCATGGAACATTGAGATAAGAGAGTTCATGGAGTGTTGTGATGACAAGGGTCTTGGAACCTACTGATGACACGTTTCATACAGCATTGAGATGACAAGGGCCAAGGTGAATTGTGATGACACGTGTCATGGGGCATTGTGATGACATTGGTCATCTTGCATTGTGATGACAGTGGTCATGTAGAATTTTGATTAAAGGTATCATGGAGCACTGTGATGACAAAGGCCAAGGAACATTTTGATGACAATTGTCATTGAGCAATGTGATGACACGGGAATGGAACATTATGATGACAAGTGTTCTGGAGCATTGTGATTACAGGGGCCATGGAGCATTGTGATGACAACGGCATGGAGCATTGTGATGACAGTGGTCATTGAGCATTGTGATTACAAAGACCATGAGGCATTGTGATGACAGGGGCCTTGGAGCATTGTGATGACAGGGGTCATAGAGCATTGTGATGAGAAAGACCATGGAGCATGGTGATGACAGAGGCCATGGAACATTGTGATGACAAGGCCATGTACCATTGTGATGACAAGGGCAGGGAACCTTGTGGTGACCGGGGTCATGGAGCATTTTGATGACAACTTTCATGGAACGTTGTGATGACAGGGGTCATGGAGCACTGTGTTGAAAGGGAACATGGAGCAGTGTGATTACAGGGTCCATGGAGCATTGTGAATACATAGGCCATGGAACAATGTGATGACAGGGGTCATGTAGCATTGTGATGACAGGGTCATGGAGCATTGTGATTACAGGGGTTATGGGGCACTGTGATGACAGGGGGCATGGAGCATTGTGATGAAAATTGTCCTGGAGAATTGTGATGACTGCGGTCACAGAGAAATGGGATGAAAGAAATCATGCAGCATTGTGAGGAAAGCGGTCATGGATTCTTTTTATGACAGAGGTCATGGAACATTCTGATAACAAGTTTCATACAGCATTTTGATGACAGGTGTCATGGAGCATTGTGTTGACACAGGCATGGAGCATTGTAATGATAGGATATCTGGAGCATTGTGATGAAAAGGGGATGGAGCATTTTGATGACAGGGTCCAAGGAGCATTGTGCTGACAATGGCATGGAGCATTGTGATGAAAATGGTACTGGAGCACTGTGAGGAAAGGAATCATGGATCATTGTGATGACAGGGGTCATGGAGCTTTGTGATGACAAGGGTCATGGAGCATTGTGATGACACGGTCAAGGAACATTGCGATGACAAGAATTCTGGAGCATTGTGATGAAAGGGCATGGAGCATTGTGATGAAAGGTGACAAGGAGCATTGTGATGATATGGGCAGAGAACTTTGTGATGACAGGGGTCATGGAGCATTGTGATGAAAAGTGTCATGGAACATTGTACTGACAGGGATCATGGAGCTTTTGGGTAAGAGAGGCCTTGGAGATTTGCGGTGGCAGGCGTCATGGTGCATTGTGGTGACAGCGGTCTTGGAGCACTGTGATGAAAGGGGTCATGGAACACTGTGATTACAGGGGCCATGGAGCACTGTGAATACAAAGCTATGGAGCATTGAGATGACAGGTTTCATGGAGCATTGAGATGAAAGTGATCATTGATCATTGTGATGACAAGTGTCCTGGAACCTTGTGATGACACGGTTCATGGAGCATTGTGATGACAAGGACCATGGCGAATTGTGATGACATCCGTCATGGGCCATTGTGATGACAGTGATCATGTAGAATTGTGATGAAATGTAGCATGGAGCACTGTGATGACAGGGGCCATGGAACATTGTAATGACAAAGGCCATGGAGCATTGTGATGACAAGTGTCATGGGGCATTTTGATGACATTGGCATGGAGCATTATGATGAGAAGAGTTATGGAGCATTTTGATGACAAGGGCATGGAGCATTGTGATGACAGAGCCCATGGAGCATTGCGATGAAAAAGGCAGGGAACATTGTGATGACTGGGTTCATGGAGCATTGTGATGAAAGGGGCCATGGAGCATTGAGATGACAGGCGTCTTGTGGTATAGTGATGACAGTGGTCATGGAGCATTGTGATGAAAGAGATCATGGAGCAATATGATAACAGGGGCCATGGAGCATTGTGATGACAGGTGTTTTGGAGCATTGTGATGAAAATAGTAATGGATCATTGTGATGACATGTGTCCTGGAACACTGTGAGGACACGGTTCATCGAGTATTGTGATGACAAGGGTCATAGCGAATTGTGATGACAGGTGTCATGGGGCATCGTGATGACAATGATCATCTAGGAATTGTGATGAAAGGTATCATGGAGCACTGTGATGACTGGGGGCATGAAGCATTGTTTTGAACATTGTCCTGGATTATTGTGATGACAGCAGTCATGGATTATTGTGATAACAGGGATTATGCAGCATTGTGTTGCCATGGGTATGGACTATTGTGATGACAATGGTCATGGAGCAATGTGATGAAAGTTTTCATGGAACGTCATGATGAAAAGTGCCTGGGAGAATTGTGACGATAAAAGCCATGGAGCATTGTGATGACAAGTGTCATGGAGCATTGTAATGAAAGCTTTCATTGTGCACTGTGATGACAAGGGGGATGGAGTATTGTGATGAAACTGGTCCTGGAGCATTGTGATAACAAAAGCCATGGAGCATTGTGATGACAGGCATCATGGAACATTGTGAAGAAAGGGGCCATGGGGAATTGTAATGACCATAGAGAAATGTGATGAAAATGGTCAGCGAGCATAGTGATTAAAGTGGTCATTGAGAATTGTGATGAAAAGTGACATAGAGCATTGTGATGACAAAGGTCATGGAGAACTGTGATGACCAGGGTCATGTAGCATTGTGATGACACGTTCATGGAACATTGTGATGACAAGAATTCTGGAGCATTGTGATGACAAGGGCCATGGAGCATTGTGATGCCACGGTCATGGAACATTGTGATGAGAAAATTCTGGAGCATTGTGAGGAAAAAGGCATGGAGCATTGTGATTATAGGGGACATGGAGCATTGTGATGACATGGGCAAGGAACACTGTGATGACAGGTGTTATGGAGCATTGTGATGAAAGGTGATATGGAGCACTGTGGTTACAGGGGTCATGGAGCATTGTGATGAAAATGGTAATGGATCATTGTGATGACAAGTGTCCTGGGACCCTGTGATGACATGGTTCATGGAGCATTGTGATGACAATGGTCATGGCGAATTGTGATGACAATGTCATGGGGCATTGTGATGGCAGTGGTCATCTAGAAATGTGATTAAAGTTATTATCGAGCACAGTAATGAGAAGGGCCATGGAGCATTGTGATGACAAGTGTCATGGATCATTGTGATGACAGGTATCATGGAGCATCGTGATGACAAATGCCATGGAGAATTGTGATGAGAGGTGGCATTGGGCATTGTGATGAAAGGGGTCATGGAGTACTGGGATTACAGGGGCCATGGAGCATTGTGATAACAAGTGACATGGAGAATAGTGAGGACAGGCATCATAGAGCATTGTGATGACAAGCGCCATTTCGCATTTTGAAGACAGGGGTCATCAGGCATTGTGTTGACGGGGGTCACGGAGCATTGTGTTGACAAAGGGCATAGAGCACTGTGATGACAGGGGTCATGGAGCATTGTGATGACATGGGCCATGGAGCATTGTGAAGACAAGATTCATGGAGCATTGTGATGACACAGGCATGAAGCATGGTGATGACAACAGACCTGGAGCATTGTGATGACAAGGGCATGGAGCATTGTGATTACAGGAGACATGGAGCATTGTGATGACATTGGCAGGGATCATTGTGATTACAGGGATCATGGAGCATTGTGATGACAAGTGTCATGCAATATTGTGCTGACACAGTTCATGGAGCATTTTGATGAGAGTGGCCTTGGAGCACAGTGACGAGAGACGTCATGGGGCATTATGGTGACAGTGGTCAAGGAGCATTGTGATGAAAGTGTTCATGGAGCAACGCGAGTATCGGGACAATGGAGCATTGTGAATACAAAGGCCATGGAACATTGAGATAAGAGAGTTCATGGAGTGTTGTGATGACAAGGGTCTTGGAACCTACTGATGACACGTTTCATACAGCATTGAGATGACAAGGGCCAAGGTGAATTGTGATGACACGTGTCATGGGGCATTGTGATGACATTGGTCATCTTGCATTGTGATGACAGTGGTCATGTAGAATTTTGATTAAAGGTATCATGGAGCACTGTGATGACAAAGGCCAAGGAACATTTTGATGACAATTGTCATTGAGCAATGTGATGACACGGGAATGGAACATTATGCTGACAAGTGTTCTGGAGCATTGTGATTACAGGGGCCATGGAGCATTGTGATGACAACGGCATGGAGCATTGTGATGACAGTGGTCATTGAGCATTGTGATTACAAAGACCATGAGGCATTGTGATGACAGGGGCCTTGGAGCATTGTGATGACAATGGTCATCAAGCATTGTGATGACAGGGGTCATAGAGCATTGTGATGAGAAAGACCATGGAGCATGGTGATGACAGAGGCCATGGAACATTGTGATGACAAGGCCATGTACCATTGTGATGACAAGGGCAGGGAACCTTGTGGTGACCGGGGTCATGGAGCATTTTGATGACAACTTTCATGGAACGTTGTGATGACAGGGGTCATGGAGCACTGTGTTGAAAGGGAACATGGAGCAGTGTGATTACAGGGTCCATGGAGCATTGTGAATACATAGGCCATGGAACAATGTGATGACAGGGGTCATGTAGCATTGTGATGACAGGGTCATGGAGCATTGTGATTACAGGGGTTATGGGGCACTGTGATGACAGGGGGCATGGAGCATTGTGATGAAAATTGTCCTGGAGAATTGTGATGACTGCGGTCACAGAGAAATGGGATGAAAGAAATCATGCAGCATTGTGAGGAAAGCGGTCATGGATTCTTTTTATGACAGAGGTCATGGAACATTCTGATAACAAGTTTCATACAGCATTTTGATGACAGGTGTCATGGAGCATTGTGTTGACACGGGCATGGAGCATTGTAATGATAGGATATCTGGAGCATTGTGATGAAAAGGGGATGGAGCATTTTGATGACAGGGTCCAAGGAGCATTGTGCTGACAATGGCATGGAGCATTGTGATGAAAATGGTACTGGAGCACTGTGAGGAAAGGAATCATGGATCATTGTGATGACAGGGGTCATGGAGCTTTGTGATGACAAGGGTCATGGAGCATTGTGATGACACGGTCAAGGAACATTGCGATGACAAGAATTCTGGAGCATTGTGATGAAAGGGCATGGAGCATTGTGATGAAAGGTGACAAGGAGCATTGTGATGATATGGGCAGAGAACTTTGTGATGACAGGGGTCATGGAGCATTGTGATGAAAAGTGTCATGGAACATTGTACTGACAGGGATCATGGAGCTTTTGGGTAAGAGAGGCCTTGGAGATTTGCGGTGGCAGGCGTCATGGTGCATTGTGGTGACAGCGGTCTTGGAGCACTGTGATGAAAGGGGTCATGGAACACTGTGATTACAGGGGCCATGGAGCACTGTGAATACAAAGCTATGGAGCATTGAGATGACAGGTTTCATGGAGCATTGAGATGAAAGTGATCATTGATCATTGTGATGACAAGTGTCCTGGAACCTTGTGATGACACGGTTCATGGAGCATTGTGATGACAAGGACCATGGCGAATTGTGATGACATCCGTCATGGGCCATTGTGATGACAGTGATCATGTAGAATTGTGATGAAATGTAGCATGGAGCACTGTGATGACAGGGGCCATGGAACATTGTAATGACAAAGGCCATGGAGCATTGTGATGACAAGTGTCATGGGGCATTTTGATGACACTGGCATGGAGCATTATGATGAGAAGAGTTATGGAGCATTTTGATGACAAGGGCATGGAGCATTGTGATGACAGAGCCCATGGAGCATTGCAATGAAAAAGGCAGGGAACATTGTGATGACTGGGTTCATGGAGCATTGTGATGAAAGGGGCCATGGAGCATTGAGATGACAGGCGTCTTGCGGTATAGTGATGACAGTGGTCATGGAGCATTGTGATGAAAGAGATCATGGAGCAATATGATAACAGGGGCCATGGAGCATTGTGATGACAGGTGTTTTGGAGCATTGTGATGAAAATAGTAATGGATCATTGTGATGACATGTGTCCTGGAACACGGTGAGGACACGGTTCATCGAGTATTGTGATGACAAGGGTCATAGCGAATTGTGATGACAGGTGTCATGGGGCATCGTGATGACAATGATCATCTAGGAATTGTGATGAAAGGTATCATGGAGCACTGTGATGACTGGGGGCATGAAGCATTGTTTTGAACATTGTCCTGGATTATTGTGATGACAGCAGTCATGGATTATTGTGATAACAGGGATTATGCAGCATTGTGTTGCCATGGGTATGGACTATTGTGATGACAATGGTCATGGAGCAATGTGATGAAAGTTTTCATGGAACGTCATGATGAAAAGTGCCTGGGAGAATTGTGATGATAAAAGCCATGGAGCATTGTGATGACAAGTGTCATGGAGCATTGTAATGAAAGCTTTCATTGTGCACTGTGATGACAAGGGGGATGGAGTATTGTGATGAAACTGGTCCTGGAGCATTGTGATAACAAAAGCCATGGAGCATTGTGATGACAGGCATCATGGAACATTGTGAAGAAAGGGGCCATGGGGAATTGTAATGACCATAGAGAAATGTGATGAAAATGGTCAGCGAGCATAGTGATTAAAGTGGTCATTGAGAATTGTGATGAAAAGTGACATAGAGCATTGTGATGACAAAGGTCATGGAGAACTGTGATGACCAGGGTCATGTAGCATTGTGATGACACGTTCATGGAACATTGTGATGACAAGAATTCTGGAGCATTGTGATGACAAGGGCCATGGAGCATTGTGATGCCACGGTCATGGAACATTGTGATGAGAAAATTCTGGAGCATTGTGAGGAAAAAGGCATGGAGCATTGTGATTATAGGGGACATGGAGCATTGTGATGACATGGGCAAGGAACACTGTGATGACAGGTGTTATGGAGCATTGTGATGAAAGGTGATATGGAGCACTGTGGTTACAGGGGTCATGGAGCATTGTGATGAAAATGGTAATGGATCATTGTGATGACAAGTGTCCTGGGACCCTGTGATGACATGGTTCATGGAGCATTGTGATGACAATGGTCATGGCGAATTGTGATGACAATGTCATGGGGCATTCTGATGGCAGTGGTCATCTAGAAATGTGATTAAAGTTATTATCGAGCACAGTAATGAGAAGGGCCATGGAGCATTGTGATGACAAGTGTCATGGATCATTGTGATGACAGGTATCATGGAGCATCGTGATGACAAATGCCATGGAGAATTGTGATGAGAGGTGGCATTGGGCATTGTGATGAAAGGGGTCATGGAGTACTGGGATTACAGGGGCCATGGAGCATTGTGATAACAAGTGACATGGAGAATAGTGAGGACAGGCATCATAGAGCATTGTGATGACAAGCGCCATTTCGCATTTTGAAGACAGGGGTCATCAGGCATTCTGTTGACGGGGCTCACGGAGCATTGTGTTGACAAAGGGCATAGAGCACTGTGATGACAGGGGTCATGGAGCATTGTGATGACATGGGCCATGGAGCATTGTGAAGACAAGATTCATGGAGCATTGTGATGACACAGGCATGAAGCATGGTGATGACAACAGACCTGGAGCATTGTGATGACAAGGGCATGGAGCATTGTGATTACAGGAGACATGGAGCATTGTGATGACATTGGCAGGGATCATTGTGATTACAGGGATCATGGAGCATTGTGATGACAAGTGTCATGCAATATTGTGCTGACACAGTTCATGGAGCATTTTGATGAGAGTGGCCTTGGAGCACAGTGACGAGAGACGTCATGGGGCATTATGGTGACAGTGGTCAAGGAGCATTGTGATGAAAGTGTTCATGGAGCAACGCGAGTATCGGGACAATGGAGCATTGTGAATACAAAGGCCATGGAACATTGAGATAAGAGAGTTCATGGAGTGTTGTGATGACAAGGGTCTTGGAACCTACTGATGACACGTTTCATACAGCATTGAGATGACAAGGGCCAAGGTGAATTGTGATGACACGTGTCATGGGGCATTGTGATGACATTGGTCATCTTGCATTGTGATGACAGTGGTCATGTAGAATTTTGATTAAAGGTATCATGGAGCACTGTGATGACAAAGGCCAAGGAACATTTTGATGACAATTGTCATTGAGCAATGTGATGACACGGGAATGGAACATTATGCTGACAAGTGTTCTGGAGCATTGTGATTACAGGGGCCATGGAGCATTGTGATGACAACGGCATGGAGCATTGTGATGACAGTGGTCATTGAGCATTGTGATTACAAAGACCATGAGGCATTGTGATGACAGGGGCCTTGGAGCATTGTGATGACAATGGTCATCAAGCATTGTGATGACAGGGGTCATAGAGCATTGTGATGAGAAAGACCATGGAGCATGGTGATGACAGAGGCCATGGAACATTGTGATGACAAGGCCATGTACCATTGTGATGACAAGGGCAGGGAACCTTGTGGTGACCGGGGTCATGGAGCATTTTGATGACAACTTTCATGGAACGTTGTGATGACAGGGGTCATGGAGCACTGTGTTGAAAGGGAACATGGAGCAGTGTGATTACAGGGTCCATGGAGCATTGTGAATACATAGGCCATGGAACAATGTGATGACAGGGGTCATGTAGCATTGTGATGACAGGGTCATGGAGCATTGTGATTACAGGGGTTATGGGGCACTGTGATGACAGGGGGCATGGAGCATTGTGATGAAAATTGTCCTGGAGAATTGTGATGACTGCGGTCACAGAGAAATGGGATGAAAGAAATCATGCAGCATTGTGAGGAAAGCGGTCATGGATTCTTTTTATGACAGAGGTCATGGAACATTCTGATAACAAGTTTCATACAGCATTTTGATGACAGGTGTCATGGAGCATTGTGTTGACACGGGCATGGAGCATTGTAATGATAGGATATCTGGAGCATTGTGATGAAAAGGGGATGGAGCATTTTGATGACAGGGTCCAAGGAGCATTGTGCTGACAATGGCATGGAGCATTGTGATGAAAATGGTACTGGAGCACTGTGAGGAAAGGAATCATGGATCATTGTGATGACAGGGGTCATGGAGCTTTGTGATGACAAGGGTCATGGAGCATTGTGATGACACGGTCAAGGAACATTGCGATGACAAGAATTCTGGAGCATTGTGATGAAAGGTGACAAGGAGCATTGTGATGATATGGGCAGAGAACTTTGTGATGACAGGGGTCATGGAGCATTGTGATGAAAAGTGTCATGGAACATTGTACTGACAGGGATCATGGAGCTTTTGGGTAAGAGAGGCCTTGGAGATTTGCGGTGGCAGGCGTCATGGTGCATTGTGGTGACAGCGGTCTTGGAGCACTGTGATGAAAGGGGTCATGGAACACTGTGATTACAGGGGCCATGGAGCACTGTGAATACAAAGCTATGGAGCATTGAGATGACAGGTTTCATGGAGCATTGAGATGAAAGTGATCATTGATCATTGTGATGACAAGTGTCCTGGAACCTTGTGATGACACGGTTCATGGAGCATTGTGATGACAAGGACCATGGCGAATTGTGATGACATCCGTCATGGGCCATTGTGATGACAGTGATCATGTAGAATTGTGATGAAATGTAGCATGGAGCACTGTGATGACAGGGGCCATGGAACATTGTAATGACAAAGGCCATGGAGCATTGTGATGACAAGTGTCATGGGGCATTTTGATGACACTGGCATGGAGCATTATGATGAGAAGAGTTATGGAGCATTTTGATGACAAGGGCATGGAGCATTGTGATGACAGAGCCCATGGAGCATTGCGATGAAAAAGGCAGGGAACATTGTGATGACTGGGTTCATGGAGCATTGTGATGAAAGGGGCCATGGAGCATTGAGATGACAGGCGTCTTGCGGTATAGTGATGACAGTGGTCATGGAGCATTGTGATGAAAGAGATCATGGAGCAATATGATAACAGGGGCCATGGAGCATTGTGATGACAGGTGTTTTGGAGCATTGTGATGAAAATAGTAATGGATCATTGTGATGACATGTGTCCTGGAACACGGTGAGGACACGGTTCATCGAGTATTGTGATGACAAGGGTCATAGCGAATTGTGATGACAGGTGTCATGGGGCATCGTGATGACAATGATCATCTAGGAATTGTGATGAAAGGTATCATGGAGCACTGTGATGACTGGGGGCATGAAGCATTGTTTTGAACATTGTCCTGGATTATTGTGATGACAGCAGTCATGGATTATTGTGATAACAGGGATTATGCAGCATTGTGTTGCCATGGGTATGGACTATTGTGATGACAATGGTCATGGAGCAATGTGATGAAAGTTTTCATGGAACGTCATGATGAAAAGTGCCTGGGAGAATTGTGACGATAAAAGCCATGGAGCATTGTGATGACAAGTGTCATGG
Source organism: Balaenoptera ricei (assembly GCF_028023285.1). Classification (NCBI taxonomy): domain Eukaryota; kingdom Metazoa; phylum Chordata; class Mammalia; order Artiodactyla; family Balaenopteridae; genus Balaenoptera; species Balaenoptera ricei. The sequence goes on along the minus strand of NW_026777433.1, from coordinate 2,003,197 downwards.
AGCATTGTAATGAAAGCTTTCATTGTGCACTGTGATGACAAGGGGGATGGAGTATTGTGATGAAACTGGTCCTGGAGCATTGTGATAACAAAAGCCATGGAGCATTGTGATGACAGGCATCATGGAACATTGTGAAGAAAGGGGCCATGGGGAATTGTAATGACCATAGAGAAATGTGATGAAAATGGTCAGCGAGCATAGTGATTAAAGTGGTCATTGAGAATTGTGATGAAAAGTGACATAGAGCATTGTGATGACAAAGGTCATGGAGAACTGTGATGACCAGGGTCATGTAGCATTGTGATGACACGTTCATGGAACATTGTGATGACAAGAATTCTGGAGCATTGTGATGACAAGGGCCATGGAGCATTGTGATGCCACGGTCATGGAACATTGTGATGAGAAAATTCTGGAGCATTGTGAGGAAAAAGGCATGGAGCATTGTGATTATAGGGGACATGGAGCATTGTGATGACATGGGCAAGGAACACTGTGATGACAGGTGTTATGGAGCATTGTGATGAAAGGTGATATGGAGCACTGTGGTTACAGGGGTCATGGAGCATTGTGAATACAAAGGCCATGGAGCATTGAGATGACAGTGGTCATGGAGCATTGTGATGAAGGTGGTAATGGATCATTGTGATGACAAGTGTCCTGGGACCCTGTGATGACATGGTTCATGGAGCATTGTGATGACAATGGTCATGGCGAATTGTGATGACAATGTCATGGGGCATTCTGATGGCAGTGGTCATCTAGAAATGTGATTAAAGTTATTATCGAGCACAGTAATGAGAAGGGCCATGGAGCATTGTGATGACAAGTGTCATGGATCATTGTGATGACAGGTATCATGGAGCATCGTGATGACAAATGCCATGGAGAATTGTGATGAGAGGTGGCATTGGGCATTGTGATGAAAGGGGTCATGGAGTACTGGGATTACAGGGGACATGGAGCATTGTGATAACAAGTGACATGGAGAATAGTGAGGACAGGCATCATAGAGCATTGTGATGACAAGCGCCATTTCGCATTTTGAAGACAGGGGTCATCAGGCATTGTGTTGACGGGGGTCACGGAGCATTGTGTTGACAAAGGGCATAGAGCACTGTGATGACAGGGGTCATGGAGCATTGTGATGACATGGGCCATGGAGCATTGTGAAGACAAGATTCATGGAGCATTGTGATGACACAGGCATGAAGCATGGTGATGACAACAGACCTGGAGCATTGTGATGACAAGGGCATGGAGCATTGTGATTACAGGAGACATGGAGCATTGTGATGACATTGGCAGGGATCATTGTGATTACAGGGATCATGGAGCATTGTGATGACAAGTGTCATGCAATATTGTGCTGACACAGTTCATGGAGCATTTTGATGAGAGTGGCCTTGGAGCACAGTGACGAGAGACGTCATGGGGCATTATGGTGACAGTGGTCAAGGAGCATTGTGATGAAAGTGTTCATGGAGCAACGCGAGTATCGGGACAATGGAGCATTGTGAATACAAAGGCCATGGAACATTGAGATAAGAGAGTTCATGGAGTGTTGTGATGACAAGGGTCTTGGAACCTACTGATGACACGTTTCATACAGCATTGAGATGACAAGGGCCAAGGTGAATTGTGATGACACGTGTCATGGGGCATTGTGATGACATTGGTCATCTTGCATTGTGATGACAGTGGTCATGTAGAATTTTGATTAAAGGTATCATGGAGCACTGTGATGACAAAGGCCAAGGAACATTTTGATGACAATTGTCATTGAGCAATGTGATGACACGGGAATGGAACATTATGATGACAAGTGTTCTGGAGCATTGTGATTACAGGGGCCATGGAGCATTGTGATGACAACGGCATGGAGCATTGTGATGACAGTGGTCATTGAGCATTGTGATTACAAAGACCATGAGGCATTGTGATGACAGGGGCCTTGGAGCATTGTGATGACAATGGTCATCAAGCATTGTGATGACAGGGGTCATAGAGCATTGTGATGAGAAAGACCATGGAGCATGGTGATGACAGAGGCCATGGAACATTGTGATGACAAGGCCATGTACCATTGTGATGACAAGGGCAGGGAACCTTGTGGTGACCGGGGTCATGGAGCATTTTGATGACAATGGCATGGAGCATTGTGATGACAGGGGCCATGGAACATTGTGATGACAAAGGCCATGGAGCATTGTGATGACAAGTGTCATGGGGCATTTTGATGACATTGGCATGGAGCATTATGATGACAAGAGTTCTGGAGCATTTTGATGACAAGGGCATGGAGCATTGTGATGACAGAGCCCATGGAGCATTGCGATGAAAACGGCAGGGAACATTGTGATGACTGGGTTCATGGAGCATTGTGATGAAAGGGGCCATGGAGCATTGAGATGACAGGCGTCTTGCGGTATGGTGATGACAGTGGTCATGGAGCATTGTGATGAAAGAGATCATGGAGCAATATGATAACAGGGGCCATGGAGCATTGTGATGACAGGTGTATTGGAGCATTGTGAAGAAAATAGTAATGGATCATTGTGATGACATGTGTCCTGGAACACTGTGATGACACGGTTCATCGAGTATTGTGATGACAAGGGTCATAGCGAATTGTGATAACAGGTGTCATGGGGCATTGTGATGACATTGATCATCTAGGAATTGTGATGAAAGGTATCATGGAGCACTGTGATGACTCGGGGCATGAAGCATTGTTTTGAACATTGTCCTGTATTATGGTGATGACAGCAGTCATGGATTATTGTGATGACAGGGATTATGCAGCATTGTGTTGCCATGGGTATAGACTATTGTGATGACAATGGTCATGGAGCAATGTGATGAAAGTTTTCATGGAACATCGTGATGAAAAGTGCCTGGGAGCATTGTGACGATAAAGGCCATGGAGCATTGTGATGACAAGTGTCATGGAGCATTGTAATGAAAGCTTTCATTGTGCACTGGGATGACAAGGGGGATGGAGTATTGTGATGAAACTTGTCCTGGAGCATTGTGATAACGAAAGCCATGGAGCATAGTGATGACAGGCATCATGGAGCATTGTGAAGAAAGGGGCCATGGGGAATTGTAATGACAATAGAGAAATGTGATGAAAATGGTCAGCGAGCATAGTGATTAAAGTGGTCATTGAGAATTGTGATGCCAAAGGTCATGGAGAACTATGATGACCAGGGTCATGTAGCATTGTGATGACACGTTCATGGAACATTGTGATGACAAGAATTCTGGAGCATTGTGATGACAAGGGCCATGGAGCATTGTGATGCCACGGTCATGGAACATTGTGATGACAAAATTCTGGAGCATTGTGAGGAAAAAGGCATGGAGCATTGTGATTATAGGGGACATGGAGCATTGTGATGACATGGGCAAGGAACACTGTGATGACAGGTGTTATGGAGCATTGTGATGAAAGGTGTTATGGAGCACTGTGATTACAGGGGCCATGGAGCATTGTGAATACAAAGGCCATGGAGCATTGAGATGACAGTGGTCATGGAGCATTGTGATGAAGGTGGTAATGGATCATTGTGATGACAAGTGTCCTGGGACCCTGTGATGACATGGTTCATGGAGCATTGTGATGACAATGGTCATGGCGAATTGTGATGAAAATGTCATGGGGCATTGTGATGGCAGTGGTCATCTAGAAATGTGATTAAAGTTATTATCGAGCACAGTAATGAGAGGGGCCATGGAGCTTTGTGATGACAAGTGTCATGGAGCATTGTGATGACAGGTATCAGGGAGCATCGTGATGACAAATGCCATGGAAAGCTGTGAATAGAGGTGGCATTGGGCATTGTGATGAAAGGGGTCATGGAGTACTGGGATTACAGGGGCCATGGAGCATTGTGATAAGAAGTGACATGGAGAATAGTGATGACAGGCATCATAGAGCATTGTGATGACAAGTGCCATTTAGCATGTTGAAGACAGGGGTCATGGAGCATTGTGATGACATGGGCCATGGAGCGTGTGTAGACAAGATTCATGGAGCATTGTGATGACACGGGCATGAAGCATGGTGATGACAACAGACCTGGAGCATTGTGATGACAAGGGCATGGAGCATTGTGATTACAGGAGACATGGAGCATTGTGATGACATTGGCAGGGATCATTGTGATTACAGGGATCATGGAGCATTGTGATGACAAGTGTCATGCAATATTGTGCTGACACAGTTCATGGAGCATTTTAATGAGAGTGGCCTTTGAGCACAGTGATGAGAGACGTCATGGGGCATTATGGTGACAGTGGTCAAGGAGCATTGTGATGAAAGTGTTCATGGAGCAACGCGAGTATCGGGACAATGGAGCATTGTGAATACAAAGGCCATGGAACATTGAGATAAGAGAGTTCATGGAGTGTTGTGATGACAAGGGTCTTGGAACCTACTGATGACACGTTTCATACAGCATTGAGATGACAAGGGCCAAGGTGAATTGTGATGACACATGTCATGGGGCATTGTGATGACATTGGTCATCTTGCATTGTGATGACAGTGGTCATGTAGAATTTTGATTAAAGGTATCATGGAGCACTGTGATGACAAAGGCCAAGGAACATTTTGATGACAATTGTCATTGAGCAATGTGATGACACGGGAATGGAACATTATGACAAGTGTTCTGGAGCATTGTGATTACAGGGGCCATGGAGCATTGTGATGACAACGGCATGGAGCATTGTGATAACAGTGGTCATTGAGCATTGTGATTACAAAGACCATGAGGCATTGTGATGACAGGGGCCTTGGAGCATTGTGATGACAATGGTCATCAAGCATTGTGATGATAGGGGTCATAGAGCAGTGGGATGAGAAAGACCATGGAGTATGGTGATGTCAGAGGCCATGGAACATTGTGATGACAAGGCCATGTACCATTGTGATGACAAGGGCAGGGAACCTTGTGGTGACCGGGGTCATGGAGCATTTTGATGACAACTTTCATGGAACGTTGTGATGACAGGGGTCATGGAGCATTGTGTTGAAAGGGAACATGGAGCAGTGTGATTACAGGGTCCATGGAGCATTGTGAATACATAGGCCATGGAACAATGTGATGACAGGGGTCATGTAGCATTGTGATGACAGGGTCATGGAGCATTGTGATTACAGGAGTTATGGGGCACTGTGATGACAGCGGGCATGGAGCATTGTGATGAAAATTGTCCTGGAGCATTGTGATGACAGCTGTCACAGAGAATTGGGATGAAAGGTATCATGCAGCATTGTGATGACAACGGTCATGGATCATTTTGATGCCAGGGGTCATGGAACATTCTGATAACAAGGTTCATAAAGCGTTTTGATGACAGGGGTCATGGAGCATTGTGTTGACATGGGCATGGAGCATTGTAATGATAGGATATCTGGAGCATTGTGATGAAAAGGGGATGGAGCATTTTGATGACAGGGTCCAAGGAGCATTGTGCTGACAATGGCATGGAGCATTGTGATGAAAAGGGTACTGGAGCACTGTGAGGAAAGGAATCATGGATCATTGTGATGACAGGGGTCATGGAGCTTTGTGATGACAAGTGTCATGGAGCATTGTGATGACACGGTCAAGGAACATTGCCATGACAAGAATTCTGGAGTATTGTGATGAAAGGGCAATGAGCATTGTGATGAAAGGTGACAAGGAGCATTGTGATGATATGGGCAGAGAACTTTGTGATGACAGGGGTCATGGAGCATTGTGATGAAAAGTGTCATGGAACATTGTACTGACAGGGATCATGGAGCTTTTTGGTAAGAGAGGCCTTGGAGATTTGTGGTGGCAGGCGTCATGGGGCATTGTGATGACAGCGGTCTTGGAGCATTGTGATGAAAGGGGTCATGGAGCACTGTGATTACAGGGGCCATGGAGCATTGTGAATACAAAGGCTATGGAGCATTGAGATGACAGGGTTCATGGAGCATTGTGATGAAAGTGATCATGGTTCATTGTGATGACAAGTGTCCTGGAACCTTGTGATGACACGGTTCATGGAGCATTGTGATGACAAGGACCATGGCGAATTGTGATGACATCTGTCATGGGCCATTGTGATGACAGTGGTCGTGTAGAATTGTGATGAAAGGTATCATGGAGCACTGTGATGACAGGGGCCATGGAACATTGTGATGACAAAGGCCATGGAGCATTGTGATGACAAGTGTCATGGGGCATTTTGATGACATTGGCATGGAGCATTATGATGACAAGAGTTCTGGAGCATTTTGATGACAAGGGCATGGAGCATTGTGATGACAGAGCCCATGGAGCATTGCGATGAAAAGGGCAGGGAACATTGTGATGACTGGGTTCATGGAGCATTGTGATGAAAGGGGCCATGGAGCATTGAGATGACAGGCGTCTTGAGGTATGGTGATGACAGTGGTCATGGAGCATTGTGATGAAAGAGATCATGGAGCAATATGATAACAGGGGCCATGGAGCATTGTGATGACAGGTGTATTGGAGCATTGTGAAGAAAATAGTAATGGATCATTGTGATGACATGTGTCCTGGAACACTGTGAGGACACGTTTCTTCGAGTATTGTGATGACAAGGGTCATAGCGAATTGTGATGACAGGTGTCATGGGGCATCGTGATGACAATGATCATCTAGGAATTGTGATGAAAGGTATCATGGAGCACTGTGATGACTGGGGGCATGAAGCATTGTTTTGAACATTGTCCTGGATTATTGTGATGACAGCAGTCATGGATTATTGTGATGACAGGGATTATGCAGCATTGTGTTGCCATGGGTATGGACTATTGTGATGACAATGGTCATGGAGCAATGTGATGAAAGTTTTCATGGAACGTCGTGATGAAAAGTGCCTGGGAGCATTGTGATGATAAAAGCCATGGAGCATTGTGATGACAAGTGTCATGGAGCATTGTAATGAAAGCTTTCATTGTGCACTGTGATGACAAGGGGGATGGAGTATTGTGATGAAACTGGTCCTGGAGCATTGTGATAACAAAAGCCATGGAGCATTGTGATGACAGGCATCATGGAACATTGTGAAGAAAGGGGCCATGGGGAATTGTAATGACAATAGAGAAATGTGATGAAAATGGTCAGCGAGCATAGTGATTAAAGTGGTCATTGAGAATTGTGATGAAAAGTGACATAGAGCATTGTGATGACAAAGGTCATGGAGAACTGTGATGACCAGGGTCATGTAGCATTGTGATGACACGTTCTTGGAACTTTGTGATGACAAGAATTCTGGAGCATTGTGATGACAAGGGCCATGGAGCATTGTGAATACATAGGCCATGGAACAATGTGATGACAGGGGTCATGTAGCATTGTGATGACAGGGTCATGGAGCATTGTGATTACAGGGGTTATGGGGCACTGTGATGACAGGGGGCATGGAGCATTGTGATGAAAATTGTCCTGGAGCATTGTGATGACTGCGGTCACAGAGAAATGGGATGAAAGATATCATGCAGCATTGTGAGGAAAGCGGTCATGGATTCTTTTTATGACAGAGGTCATGGAACATTCTGATAACAAGTTTCATACAGCATTTTGATGACAGGTGTCATGGAGCATTGTGTTGACACGGGCATGGAGCATTGTAATGATAGGATATCTGGAGCATTGTGATGAAAAGGGGATGGAGCATTTTGATGACAGGGTCCAAGGAGCATTGTGCTGACAATGGCATGGAGCATTTTGATGAAAATGGTACTGGAGCACTGTGAGGAAAGGAATCATGGATCATTGTGATGACAGGGGTCATGGAGCTTTGTGATGACAAGGGTCATGGAGCATTGTGATGACACGGTCAAGGAACATTGCGATGACAAGAATTCTGGAGCATTGTGATGAAAGGGCATGGAGCATTGTGATGAAAGGTGACAAGGAGCATTGTGATGATATGGGCAGAGAACTTTGTGATGACAGGGGTCATGGAGCATTGTGATGAAAAGTGTCATGGAACATTGTACTGACAGGGATCATGGAGCTTTTGGGTAAGAGAGGCCTTGGAGATTTGCGGTGGCAGGCGTCATGGTGCATTGTGATGACAGCGGTCTTGGAGCACTGTGATGAAAGGGGTCATGGAACACTGTGATTACAGGGGCCATGGAGCACTGTGAATACAAAGCTATGGAGCATTGAGATGACAGGTTTCATGGAGCATTGAGATGAAAGTGATCATTGATCATTGTGATGACAAGTGTCCTGGAACCTTGTGATGACACGGTTCATGGAGCATTGTGATGACAAGGACCATGGCGAATTGTGATGACATCTGTCATGGGCCACTGTGATGACAGTGGTCGTGTAGAATTGTGATGAAAGGTATCATGGAGCACTGTGATGACAGGGGCCATGGAACATTGTGATGACAAAGGCCATGGAGCATTGTGATGACAAGTGTCATGGGGCATTTTGATGACATTGGCATGGAGCATTATGATGACAAGAGTTCTGGAGCATTTTGATGACAAGGGCATGGAGCATTGTGATGACAGAGCCCATGGAGCATTGCGATGAAAACGGCAGGGAACATTGTGATGACTGGGTTCATGGAGCATTGTGATGAAAGGGGCCATGGAGCATTGAGATGACAGGCGTCTTGCGGTATGGTGATGACAGTGGTCATGGAGCATTGTGATGAAAGAGATCATGGAGCAATATGATAACAGGGGCCATGGAGCATTGTGATGACAGGTGTATTGGAGCATTGTGAAGAAAATAGTAATGGATCATTGTGATGACATGTGTCCTGGAACACTGTGATGACACGGTTCATCGAGTATTGTGATGACAAGGGTCATAGCGAATTGTGATAACAGGTGTCATGGGGCATTGTGATGACATTGATCATCTAGGAATTGTGATGAAAGGTATCATGGAGCACTGTGATGACTCGGGGCATGAAGCATTGTTTTGAACATTGTCCTGTATTATGGTGATGACAGCAGTCATGGATTATTGTGATGACAGGGATTATGCAGCATTGTGTTGCCATGGGTATAGACTATTGTGATGACAATGGTCATGGAGCAATGTGATGAAAGTTTTCATGGAACATCGTGATGAAAAGTGCCTGGGAGCATTGTGACGATAAAGGCCATGGAGCATTGTGATGACAAGTGTCATGGAGCATTGTAATGAAAGCTTTCATTGTGCACTGGGATGACAAGGGGGATGGAGTATTGTGATGAAACTTGTCCTGGAGCATTGTGATAACGAAAGCCATGGAGCATAGTGATGACAGGCATCATGGAGCATTGTGAAGAAAGGGGCCATGGGGAATTGTAATGACAATAGAGAAATGTGATGAAAATGGTCAGCGAGCATAGTGATTAAAGTGGTCATTGAGAATTGTGATGCCAAAGGTCATGGAGAACTATGATGACCAGGGTCATGTAGCATTGTGATGACACGTTCATGGAACATTGTGATGACAAGAATTCTGGAGCATTGTGATGACAAGGGCCATGGAGCATTGTGATGCCACGGTCATGGAACATTGTGATGACAAAATTCTGGAGCATTGTGAGGAAAAAGGCATGGAGCATTGTGATTATAGGGGACATGGAGCATTGTGATGACATGGGCAAGGAACACTGTGATGACAGGTGTTATGGAGCATTGTGATGAAAGGTGTTATGGAGCACTGTGATTACAGGGGCCATGGAGCATTGTGAATACAAAGGCCATGGAGCATTGAGATGACAGTGGTCATGGAGCATTGTGATGAAGGTGGTAATGGATCATTGTGATGACAAGTGTCCTGGGACCCTGTGATGACATGGTTCATGGAGCATTGTGATGACAATGGTCATGGCGAATTGTGATGAAAATGTCATGGGGCATTGTGATGGCAGTGGTCATCTAGAAATGTGATTAAAGTTATTATCGAGCACAGTAATGAGAGGGGCCATGGAGCTTTGTGATGACAAGTGTCATGGAGCATTGTGATGACAGGTATCAGGGAGCATCGTGATGACAAATGCCATGGAAAGCTGTGAATAGAGGTGGCATTGGGCATTGTGATGAAAGGGGTCATGGAGTACTGGGATTACAGGGGCCATGGAGCATTGTGATAAGAAGTGACATGGAGAATAGTGATGACAGGCATCATAGAGCATTGTGATGACAAGTGCCATTTAGCATGTTGAAGACAGGGGTCATGGAGCATTGTGATGACATGGGCCATGGAGCGTGTGTAGACAAGATTCATGGAGCATTGTGATGACACGGGCATGAAGCATGGTGATGACAACAGACCTGGAGCATTGTGATGACAAGGGCATGGAGCATTGTGATTACAGGAGACATGGAGCATTGTGATGACATTGGCAGGGATCATTGTGATTACAGGGATCATGGAGCATTGTGATGACAAGTGTCATGCAATATTGTGCTGACACAGTTCATGGAGCATTTTAATGAGAGTGGCCTTTGAGCACAGTGATGAGAGACGTCATGGGGCATTATGGTGACAGTGGTCAAGGAGCATTGTGATGAAAGTGTTCATGGAGCAACGCGAGTATCGGGACAATGGAGCATTGTGAATACAAAGGCCATGGAACATTGAGATAAGAGAGTTCATGGAGTGTTGTGATGACAAGGGTCTTGGAACCTACTGATGACACGTTTCATACAGCATTGAGATGACAAGGGCCAAGGTGAATTGTGATGACACATGTCATGGGGCATTGTGATGACATTGGTCATCTTGCATTGTGATGACAGTGGTCATGTAGAATTTTGATTAAAGGTATCATGGAGCACTGTGATGACAAAGGCCAAGGAACATTTTGATGACAATTGTCATTGAGCAATGTGATGACACGGGAATGGAACATTATGACAAGTGTTCTGGAGCATTGTGATTACAGGGGCCATGGAGCATTGTGATGACAACGGCATGGAGCATTGTGATAACAGTGGTCATTGAGCATTGTGATTACAAAGACCATGAGGCATTGTGATGACAGGGGCCTTGGAGCATTGTGATGACAATGGTCATCAAGCATTGTGATGATAGGTGTCATAGAGCAGTGGGATGAGAAAGACCATGGAGTATGGTGATGTCAGAGGCCATGGAACATTGTGATGACAAGGCCATGTACCATTGTGATGACAAGGGCAGGGAACCTTGTGGTGACCGGGGTCATGGAGCATTTTGATGACAACTTTCATGGAACGTTGTGATGACAGGGGTCATGGAGCATTGTGTTGAAAGGGAACATGGAGCAGTGTGATTACAGGGTCCATGGAGCATTGTGAATACATAGGCCATGGAACAATGTGATGACAGGGGTCATGTAGCATTGTGATGACAGGGTCATGGAGCATTGTGATTACAGGAGTTATGGGGCACTGTGATGACAGCGGGCATGGAGCATTGTGATGAAAATTGTCCTGGAGCATTGTGATGACAGCTGTCACAGAGAATTGGGATGAAAGGTATCATGCAGCATTGTGATGACAACGGTCATGGATCATTTTGATGCCAGGGGTCATGGAACATTCTGATAACAAGGTTCATAAAGCGTTTTGATGACAGGGGTCATGGAGCATTGTGTTGACATGGGCATGGAGCATTGTAATGATAGGATATCTGGAGCATTGTGATGAAAAGGGGATGGAGCATTTTGATGACAGGGTCCAAGGAGCATTGTGCTGACAATGGCATGGAGCATTGTGATGAAAAGGGTACTGGAGCACTGTGAGGAAAGGAATCATGGATCATTGTGATGACAGGGGTCATGGAGCTTTGTGATGACAAGTGTCATGGAGCATTGTGATGACACGGTCAAGGAACATTGCCATGACAAGAATTCTGGAGTATTGTGATGAAAGGGCAATGAGCATTGTGATGAAAGGTGACAAGGAGCATTGTGATGATATGGGCAGAGAACTTTGTGATGACAGGGGTCATGGAGCATTGTGATGAAAAGTGTCATGGAACATTGTACTGACAGGGATCATGGAGCTTTTTGGTAAGAGAGGCCTTGGAGATTTGTGGTGGCAGGCGTCATGGGGCATTGTGATGACAGCGGTCTTGGAGCATTGTGATGAAAGGGGTCATGGAGCACTGTGATTACAGGGGCCATGGAGCATTGTGAATACAAAGGCTATGGAGCATTGAGATGACAGGGTTCATGGAGCATTGTGATGAAAGTGATCATGGTTCATTGTGATGACAAGTGTCCTGGAACCTTGTGATGACACGGTTCATGGAGCATTGTGATGACAAGGACCATGGCGAATTGTGATGACATCTGTCATGGGCCATTGTGATGACAGTGGTCGTGTAGAATTGTGATGAAAGGTATCATGGAGCACTGTGATGACAGGGGCCATGGAACATTGTGATGACAAAGGCCATGGAGCATTGTGATGACAAGTGTCATGGGGCATTTTGATGACATTGGCATGGAGCATTATGATGACAAGAGTTCTGGAGCATTTTGATGACAAGGGCATGGAGCATTGTGATGACAGAGCCCATGGAGCATTGCGATGAAAAGGGCAGGGAACATTGTGATGACTGGGTTCATGGAGCATTGTGATGAAAGGGGCCATGGAGCATTGAGATGACAGGCGTCTTGAGGTATGGTGATGACAGTGGTCATGGAGCATTGTGATGAAAGAGATCATGGAGCAATATGATAACAGGGGCCATGGAGCATTGTGATGACAGGTGTATTGGAGCATTGTGAAGAAAATAGTAATGGATCATTGTGATGACATGTGTCCTGGAACACTGTGAGGACACGTTTCTTCGAGTATTGTGATGACAAGGGTCATAGCGAATTGTGATGACAGGTGTCATGGGGCATCGTGATGACAATGATCATCTAGGAATTGTGATGAAAGGTATCATGGAGCACTGTGATGACTGGGGGCATGAAGCATTGTTTTGAACATTGTCCTGGATTATTGTGATGACAGCAGTCATGGATTATTGTGATGACAGGGATTATGCAGCATTGTGTTGCCATGGGTATGGACTATTGTGATGACAATGGTCATGGAGCAATGTGATGAAAGTTTTCATGGAACGTCGTGATGAAAAGTGCCTGGGAGCATTGTGATGATAAAAGCCATGGAGCATTGTGATGACAAGTGTCATGGAGCATTGTAATGAAAGCTTTCATTGTGCACTGTGATGACAAGGGGGATGGAGTATTGTGATGAAACTGGTCCTGGAGCATTGTGATAACAAAAGCCATGGAGCATTGTGATGACAGGCATCATGGAACATTGTGAAGAAAGGGGCCATGGGGAATTGTAATGACAATAGAGAAATGTGATGAAAATGGTCAGCGAGCATAGTGATTAAAGTGGTCATTGAGAATTGTGATGAAAAGTGACATAGAGCATTGTGATGACAAAGGTCATGGAGAACTGTGATGACCAGGGTCATGTAGCATTGTGATGACACGTTCTTGGAACTTTGTGATGACAAGAATTCTGGAGCATTGTGATGACAAGGGCCATGGAGCATTGTGAATACATAGGCCATGGAACAATGTGATGACAGGGGTCATGTAGCATTGTGATGACAGGGTCATGGAGCATTGTGATTACAGGGGTTATGGGGCACTGTGATGACAGGGGGCATGGAGCATTGTGATGAAAATTGTCCTGGAGCATTGTGATGACTGCGGTCACAGAGAAATGGGATGAAAGATATCATGCAGCATTGTGAGGAAAGCGGTCATGGATTCTTTTTATGACAGAGGTCATGGAACATTCTGATAACAAGTTTCATACAGCATTTTGATGACAGGTGTCATGGAGCATTGTGTTGACACGGGCATGGAGCATTGTAATGATAGGATATCTGGAGCATTGTGATGAAAAGGGGATGGAGCATTTTGATGACAGGGTCCAAGGAGCATTGTGCTGACAATGGCATGGAGCATTTTGATGAAAATGGTACTGGAGCACTGTGAGGAAAGGAATCATGGATCATTGTGATGACAGGGGTCATGGAGCTTTGTGATGACAAGGGTCATGGAGCATTGTGATGACACGGTCAAGGAACATTGCGATGACAAGAATTCTGGAGCATTGTGATGAAAGGGCATGGAGCATTGTGATGAAAGGTGACAAGGAGCATTGTGATGATATGGGCAGAGAACTTTGTGATGACAGGGGTCATGGAGCATTGTGATGAAAAGTGTCATGGAACATTGTACTGACAGGGATCATGGAGCTTTTGGGTAAGAGAGGCCTTGGAGATTTGCGGTGGCAGGCGTCATGGTGCATTGTGATGACAGCGGTCTTGGAGCACTGTGATGAAAGGGGTCATGGAACACTGTGATTACAGGGGCCATGGAGCACTGTGAATACAAAGCTATGGAGCATTGAGATGACAGGTTTCATGGAGCATTGAGATGAAAGTGATCATTGATCATTGTGATGACAAGTGTCCTGGAACCTTGTGATGACACGGTTCATGGAGCATTGTGATGACAAGGACCATGGCGAATTGTGATGACATCTGTCATGGGCCACTGTGATGACAGTGGTCGTGTAGAATTGTGATGAAAGGTATCATGGAGCACTGTGATGACAGGGGCCATGGAACATTGTGATGACAAAGGCCATGGAGCATTGTGATGACAAGTGTCATGGGGCATTTTGATGACATTGGCATGGAGCATTATGATGACAAGAGTTCTGGAGCATTTTGATGACAAGGGCATGGAGCATTGTGATGACAGAGCCCATGGAGCATTGCGATGAAAACGGCAGGGAACATTGTGATGACTGGGTTCATGGAGCATTGTGATGAAAGGGGCCATGGAGCATTGAGATGACAGGCGTCTTGCGGTATGGTGATGACAGTGGTCATGGAGCATTGTGATGAAAGAGATCATGGAGCAATATGATAACAGGGGCCATGGAGCATTGTGATGACAGGTGTATTGGAGCATTGTGAAGAAAATAGTAATGGATCATTGTGATGACATGTGTCCTGGAACACTGTGATGACACGGTTCATCGAGTATTGTGATGACAAGGGTCATAGCGAATTGTGATAACAGGTGTCATGGGGCATTGTGATGACATTGATCATCTAGGAATTGTGATGAAAGGTATCATGGAGCACTGTGATGACTCGGGGCATGAAGCATTGTTTTGAACATTGTCCTGTATTATGGTGATGACAGCAGTCATGGATTATTGTGATAACAGGGATTATGCAGCATTGTGTTGCCATGGGTATAGACTATTGTGATGACAATGGTCATGGAGCAATGTGATGAAAGTTTTCATGGAACATCGTGATGAAAAGTGCCTGGGAGCATTGTGACGATAAAGGCCATGGAGCATTGTGATGACAAGTGTCATGGAGCATTGTAATGAAAGCTTTCATTGTGCACTGGGATGACAAGGGGGATGGAGTATTGTGATGAAACTTGTCCTGGAGCATTGTGATAACGAAAGCCATGGAGCATAGTGATGACAGGCATCATGGAGCATTGTGAAGAAAGGGGCCATGGGGAATTGTAATGACAATAGAGAAATGTGATGAAAATGGTCAGCGAGCATAGTGATTAAAGTGGTCATTGAGAATTGTGATGCCAAAGGTCATGGAGAACTATGATGACCAGGGTCATGTAGCATTGTGATGACACGTTCATGGAACATTGTGATGACAAGAATTCTGGAGCATTGTGATGACAAGGGCCATGGAGCATTGTGATGCCACGGTCATGGAACATTGTGATGACAAAATTCTGGAGCATTGTGAGGAAAAAGGCATGGAGCATTGTGATTATAGGGGACATGGAGCATTGTGATGACATGGGCAAGGAACACTGTGATGACAGGTGTTATGGAGCATTGTGATGAAAGGTGTTATGGAGCACTGTGATTACAGGGGCCATGGAGCATTGTGAATACAAAGGCCATGGAGCATTGAGATGACAGTGGTCATGGAGCATTGTGATGAAGGTGGTAATGGATCATTGTGATGACAAGTGTCCTGGGACCCTGTGATGACATGGTTCATGGAGCATTGTGATGACAATGGTCATGGCGAATTGTGATGACAATGTCATGGGGCATTGTGATGGCAGTGGTCATCTAGAAATGTGATTAAAGTTATTATCGAGCACAGTAATGAGAGGGGCCATGGAGCTTTGTGATGACAAGTGTCATGGAGCATTGTGATGACATGGGCCATGGAGCGTGTGTAGACAAGATTCATGGAGCATTGTGATGACACGGGCATGAAGCATGGTGATGACAACAGACCTGGAGCATTGTGATGACAAGGGCATGGAGCATTGTGATTACAGGAGACATGGAGCATTGTGATGACATTGGCAGGGATCATTGTGATTACAGGGATCATGGAGCATTGTGATGACAAGTGTCATGCAATATTGTGCTGACACAGTTCATGGAGCATTTTGATGAGAGTGGCCTTGGAGCACAGTGATGAGAGACGTCATGGGGCATTATGGTGACAGTGGTCAAGGAGCATTGTGATGAAAGTGTTCATGGAGCAACGCGAGTATCGGGACAATGGAGCATTGTGAATACAAAGGCCATGGAACATTGAAATAAGAGAGTTCATGGAGTGTTGTGATGACAAGGGTCTTGGAACCTACTGATGACACGTTTCATACAGCATTGAGATGACAAGGGCCAAGGTGAATTGTGATGACACATGTCATGGGGCATTGTGATGACATTGGTCATCTTGCATTGTGATGACAGTGGTCATGTAGAATTTTGATTAAAGGTATCATGGAGCACTGTGATGACAAAGGCCAAGGAACATTTTGATGACAATTGTCATTGAGCAATGTGATGACACGGGAATGGAACATTATGACAAGTGTTCTGGAGCATTGTGATTACAGGGGCCATGGAGCATTGTGATGACAACGGCATGGAGCATTGTGATAACAGTGGTCATTGAGCATTGTGATTACAAAGACCATGAGGCATTGTGATGACAGGGGCCTTGGAGCATTGTGATGACAATGGTCATCAAGCATTGTGATGATAGGGGTCATAGAGCAGTGGGATGAGAAAGACCATGGAGTATGGTGATGTCAGAGGCCATGGAACATTGTGATGACAAGGCCATGTACCATTGTGATGACAAGGGCAGGGAACCTTGTGGTGACCGGGGTCATGGAGCATTTTGATGACAACTTTCATGGAACGTTGTGATGACAGGGGTCATGGAGCATTGTGTTGAAAGGGAACATGGAGCAGTGTGATTACAGGGTCCATGGAGCATTGTGAATACATAGGCCATGGAACAATGTGATGACAGGGGTCATGTAGCATTGTGATGACAGGGTCATGGAGCATTGTGATTACAGGAGTTATGGGGCACTGTGATGACAGCGGGCATGGAGCATTGTGATGAAAATTGTCCTGGAGCATTGTGATGACAGCTGTCACAGAGAATTGGGATGAAAGGTATCATGCAGCATTGTGATGACAACGGTCATGGATCATTTTGATGCCAGGGGTCATGGAACATTCTGATAACAAGGTTCATAAAGCATTTTGATGACTGGGGTCATGGAGCATTGTGTTGACACGGGCATGGAGCATTGTAATGATAAGATATCTGGAGCATTGTGATGAAAAGGGGATGGAGCATTTTGATGACAGGGTCCAAAGAGCATTGTGCTGACAATGGCATGGAGCATTGTGATGAAAAGGGTACTGGAGCACTGTGAGGAAAGGAATCATGGATCATTGTGATTACAGGGATCATGGAGCATTGTGATGACAAGTGTCATGCAATATTGTGCTGACACAGTTCATGGAGCATTTTGATGAGAGTGGCCTTGGAGCACACAGTGATGAGAGACGTCATGGGGCATTATGGTGACAGTGGTCAAGGAGCATTGTGATGAAAGTGTTCATGGAGCAACGCGAGTATCGGGACAATGGAGCATTGTGAATACAAAGGCCATGGAACATTGAGATAAGAGAGTTCATGGAGCGTTGTGATGACAAGGGTCTTGGAACCTACTGATGACACGTTTCATACAGCATTGAGATGACAAGGGCCAAGGTGAATTGTGATGACACGTGTCATGGGGCATTGTGATTACATTGGTCATCTTGCATTGTGATGACAGTGGTCATGTAGAATTTTGATTAAAGGTATCATGGAGCACTGTGATGACAAAGGCCAAGGAACATTTTGATGACAATTGTCATTGAGCACTGTGATGACACGGGAATGGAACATTATGATGACAAGTGTTCTGGAGCATTGTGATGACAAGGGCATGGAGCATTGTGATTACAGGGGCCATGGAGCATTGTGATGACAACGGCATGGAGCACTGTGATAACAGTGGTCAATTTGCATTGTGATAACAAAGACCATGAGGCATTGTGATGACAGGGGCCTTGGAGCATTGTGATGACAATGGTCATCAAGCATTGTGATGACAGGGGTCATAGAGCATTGTGATGAGAAAGACCATGGAGCATGGTGATGACAGAGGCCATGGAACATTGTGATGACAAGGACATGTACCATTGTGATGACAAGGGCAGGGAACCTTGTGGTGACCTGGGTCATGGAGAATTTTGATGACAACTGTCATGGAACGTTGTGATGACAGGGGTCATGGAGCACAGTGTTGAAAGGGAACATGGAGCAGTGTGATTACAGGGTCCATGGAGCATTGTGAATACATAGGCCATGGAACAATGTGATGACAGGGGTCATGTAGCATTGTGATGACAGGGTCATGGAGCATTGTGATTACAGGGGTTATGGGGCACTGTGATGACAGGGGCATGGAGCATTGTGATGAAAATTGTCCTGGAGCATTGTGATGACAGCTGTCACAGAGAATTGGGATGAAAGGTATCATGCAGCATTGTGATGACAACGGTCATGGATCATTTTGATGCCAGGGGTCATGGAACATTCTGATAACAAGGTTCATAAAGCATTTTGATGACAGGGGTCATGGAGCATTGTGTTGACACGGGCATGGAGCATTGTAATGATAGGATATCTGGAGCATTGTGATGAAAAGGGGATGGAGCATTTTGATGACAGGGTCCAAAGAGCATTGTGCTGACAATGGCATGGAGCATTGTGATGAAAAGGGTACTGGAGCACTGTGAGGAAAGGAATCATGGATCATTGTGATGACAGGGGTCATGGAGCTTTGTAATGACAAGTGTCATGGAGCATTGTGATGACACGGTCAAGGAACATTGCGATGACAAGAATTCTGGAGCATTGTGATGAAAGGGCATGGAGCATTGTGATGAAAGGTGACAAGGAGCATTGTGATGATATGGGCAGAGAACTTTGTGATGACAGGGGTCATGGAGCATTGTGCTGAAAAGTGTCATGGAACATTGTACTGACAGATATCATGGAGCTTTTTGGTAAGAGAGGCCTTGGAGATTTGTGGTGGCAGGCGTCATGGGGCATTGTGATGACAGCGGTCTTGGAGCATTGTGATGAAAGGGGTCATGGAACACTGTGATTACAGGGGCCATGGAGCATTGTGAATACAAAGGCTATGGAGCATTGAGATGACAGGTTTCATGGAGCTTTGTGATGAAAGTGATCACGGATCATTGTGATGACAAGTGTCCTGGAACCTTGTGATGACACGGTTCATGGAGCATTGTGATGACAAGGACCATGGCGAATTTTGATGACATCTGTCTTGGGGCATTGTGATGACAGTGGTAGTGTAGAATTGTGATGAAAGGTATCATGGAGCACTGTGATGACAGGGGCCATGGAACATTGTGATGACAAAGGCCATGGAGCATTGTGATGACAAGTGTCATGGGGCATTTTGATGTCATTGGCATGGAGCATTATGATGACAAGAGCTCTGGAGCATTTTGATGACAATGGCATGGAGCATTGTGATGACAGTGGCTATGGAACATTGTGATGGAAAAGGCCATGGAGCATTGTGATGACAACTGTCATGGGATATTTTGATGACATTGGCATGGAACATTATGATGACAAGAGCTCTGGAGCATTTTGATGACAATGGCATGGAGCACTGTGATGACAGGGCCCATGGAGCATTGTGATGAAAATGGCAGGGAACATTGTGATGACTGGGTTCATGGAGCATTGTGATGAAAGGGGCCATGGAGCATTGGGATGACGGGCGTCTTGAGGTATGGTGATGACAGTGGTCATGGAGCATTGTGATGAAAGAGATCATGGAGCAATATGATAAGAGGGGCCATGGAGCATTGTGATGACAGGTGTATTGGAGCATTTTGATGAAAGTAGACAAGGATCATTGTGATGACATGTGTCCTGGAACACTGTGATGACACAGTTCATCGATTATTGTGATGACAAGCTTCACGGCGAATTGTGATGACAGGTGTCATGGGGCATTGTGACGACATTGATCATCTAGGAATTGTGATGAAAGGTATCATGGAGCACTGTGATGACTGGGGGCATGAAACAGTGATATGAAAATTGTCCTGGATTATTGTGATGACAGCAGTCATGGGGAATTGTGATGACAGGGATTATGCAGCATTGTGTTGCCATGGGTATGGACTATTGTGATGACAATGGTCATGGAGCAATGTGATGCAAATTTTCATGGAATATCGTGATGAAAAGTGCCTGGGAGCATTGTGAGGATAAAGGCCATGGAGCATTGTGATGACAAGTGTCATGGAGCCTTGTAATGAAAGCTTTCATTGTGCACTGTGATGACAAGGGGAATGGAGTATTTTGATGAAACTGGTCCTGGAGCATTGTGATAACGAAAGCCATGGAGCATTGTGATGACAGGCATCATGGAACATTGTGAAGAAAGGGGCCATGGGGAATTGTAATGACAATAGAGAAATGTGATGAAAATGGTCAGCGAGCATAGTGATTAACGTGGTCATTGAGAATTGTGATGACAAAGGTCATGGAGAACTGTGATGACCAGGGTCATGTAGCATTGTGATGACACGTTCATGGAACATTGTGATGACAAGAATTCTGGAGCATTGTGATGACAAGGGCCATGGAGCATTGTGATGCCACGCTCATGGAACATTGTGATGACAAAATTCTGGAGCATTGTGAGGAAAAAGGCATGGAGCATTGTGAATATAGGGGACATGGAGCATTGTGATGACATGGGCAAGGAACATTTTGATGACAATTGTCATTGAGCAATGTGATGACACGGGAATGGAACATTATGATGACAAGTGTTCTGGAGCATTGTGATTACAGGGGCCATGGAGCATTGTGATGACAACGGCATGGAGCATTGTGATGACAGTGGTCATTGAGCATTGTGATTACAAAGACCATGAGGCATTGTGATGACAGGGGCCTTGGAGCATTGTGATGACAATGGTCATCACGCATTGTGATGACAGGGGTCATAGAGCATTGTGATGAGAAAGACCATGGAGCATGGTGATGACAAAGGCCATGGAACATTGTGATGACAAGGCCATGTACCATTGTGATGACAAGAGCAGGGAACCTTGTGGTGACCGGGGTCATGGAGCATTGTGATGACAACTTTCATGGAACGTTGTGATGACAGGGGTCATGGAGCATTGTGTTGAAAGGGGACATGGAGCAGTGTGATTACAGGGTCCATGGAGCATTGTGAATACATAGGCCATGGAACAATGTGATGACAGGGGTCATGTAGCATTGTGATGACAGGGTCATGGAGCATTGTGATTACAGGGGTTATGGGGCACTGTGATGACAGGGGGCATGGAACATTGTGATGAAAATTGTCCTGGAGCATTGTGATGACAGCGGTCACAGAGAATTGGGATGAAAGATATCATGCAGCATTGTGAGGACAGCGGTCATGGATCATTTTGATGACAGGGGTCATGGAGCATTGTGTTGACACGGGCATGGAGCATTGTAATGATAGGATATCTGGAGCATTGTGAGGAAAAGGGGATGGAGCATTTTGATGATAGGGTAAAGGAGCATTGTGCTGAGAATGGCATAGAGCATTGTGATGAAAAGGGTACTGGAGCACTGTGAGGAAAGGAATCATGGATCATTGTGATGACAGGGGTCATGGAGCTTTGTGATGACAAGGGTCATGGAGCATTGTGATGACACGGTCAAGGAACATTGCGATGACAAGAATTCTGGAGCACTGTGATGAAAGGGCATGGAGCATTGTGATGAAAGGTGACAAGGAGCATTTTGATGATATGGGCAGAGAACTTTGTGATGACAGGGGCCATGGAGCATTGTGATGAAAAGTGTCATGGAACATTGTACTGACAGGGATCATGGAGCTTTTGGGTAAGAGAGGCCTTGGAGATTTGCGGTGGCAGGCGTCATGGGGCATTGTGGTGACAGCGGTCTTGGAGCATTGTGATGAAAGGGGTCATGGAACACTGTGATTACAGGGGCCATGGAGCATTGTGAATACAAAGGCTATGGAGCATTGAGATGACAGGTTTCATGGAGCATTGAGATGAAAGTGATCATTGATCATTGTGATGACAAGTGTCCTGGAACCTTGTGATGACACAGTTCATGGAGCATTGTTATGACAAGGACCATGGCGAATTGTGATGACATCCGTCATGGGCCATTGTGATGACAGTGATCATGTAGAATTGTGATGAAATGTAGCATGGAGCACTGTGATGACAGGGGCCATGGAACATTGTAATGACAAAGGCCATGGAGCATTGTGATGACAAGTGTCATGGGGCATTTTGATGACATTGGCATGGAGCATTATGATGAGAAGAGTTATGGAGCATTTTGATGACAAGGGCATGGAGCATTGTGATGACAGAGCCCATGGAGCATTGCGATGAAAAAGGCAGGGAACATTGTGATGACTGGGTTCATGGAGCATTGTGATGAAAGGGGCCATGGAGCATTGAGATGACAGGCGTCTTGCGGTATAGTGATGACAGTGGTCATGGAGCATTGTGATGAAAGAGATCATGGAGCAATATGATAACAGGGGCCATGGAGCATTGTGATGACAGGTGTATTGGAGCATTGTGATGAAAATAGTAATGGATCATTGTGATGACATGTGTCCTGGAACACGGTGAGGACACGGTTCATCGAGTATTGTGATGACAAGGGTCATAGCGAATTGTGATGACAGGTGTCATGGAGCATCGTGATGACAATGATCATCTAGGAATTGTGATGAAAGGTATCATGGAGCACTGTGATGACTGGGGGCATGAAGCATTGTTTTGAACATTGTCCTGGATTATTGTGATGACAGCAGTCATGGATTATTGTGATAACAGGGATTATGCAGCATTGTGTTGCCATGGGTATGGACTATTGTGATGACAATGGTCATGGAGCAATGTGATGAAAGTTTTCATGGAACGTCGTGATGAAAAGTGCCTGGGAGAATTGTGACGATAAAAGCCATGGAGCATTGTGATGACAAGTGTCATGGAGCATTGTAATGAAAGCTTTCATTGTGCACTGTGATGACAAGGGGGATGGAGTATTGTGATGAAACTGGTCCTGGAGCATTGTGATAACAAAAGCCATGGAGCATTGTGATGACAGGCATCATGGAACATTGTGAAGAAAGGGGCCATGGGGAATTGTAATGACCATAGAGAAATGTGATGAAAATGGTCAGCGAGCATAGTGATTAAAGTGGTCATTGAGAATTGTGATGAAAAGTGACATAGAGCATTGTGATGACAAAGGTCATGGAGAACTGTGATGACCAGGGTCATGTAGCATTGTGATGACACGTTCTTGGAACTTTGTGATGACAAGAATTCTGGAGCATTGTGATGACAAGGGCCATGGAGCATTGTGATGCCACGGTCATGGAACATTGTGATGACAAAATTCTGGAGCATTGTGAGGAAAAAGGCATGGAGCATTGTGATTATAGGGGACATGGAGCATTGTGATGACATGGGCAAGGAACACTGTGATGACAGGTGTTATGGAGCATTGTGATGAAAGGTGATATGGAGCACTGTGGTTACAGGGGTCATGGAGCATTGTGAATACAAAGGCCATGGAGCATTGAGATGACAGTGGTCATGGAGCATTGTGATGAAAATGGTAATGGATCATTGTGATGACAAGTGTCCTGGGACCCTGTGATGACATGGTTCATGGAGCATTGTGATGACAATGGTCATGGCGAATTGTGATGACAATGTCATGGGGCATTCTGATGGCAGTGGTCATCTTGAAATGTGATTAAAGTTATTATCGAGCACAGTAATGAGAAGGGCCATGGAGCACTGTGATGACAAAGGCCAAGGAACATTTTGATGACAATTGTCATTGAGCAATGTGATGACACGGGAATGGAACATTATGATGACAAGTGTTCTGCAGCATTGTGATGACAAGGGCATGGAGCATTGTGATTACAGGGGCCATGGAGCATTGTGATGACAACGGCATGGAGCATTGTGATGACAGTGGTCAATGTGCATTGTGATTACAAAGACCATGAGGCATTGTGATGACAGGGGCCTTGGAGCATTGTGATGACAATGGTCATCAAGCATTGTGATGACAGGGGTCATAGAGCATTGTGATGAGAAAGACCATGGAGCATGGTGATGACAGAGGCCATGGAACATTGTGATGACAAGGCCATGTACCATTGTGATGACAAGCGCAGGGAACCTTGTGGTGACCGGGGACATGGAGCATTGTGATGACAACTTTCATGGAACGTTGTGATGACAGGGGTCATGGAGCATTGTGTTGAAAGGGGACATGGAGCAGTGTGATTACAGGGTCCATGGAGCATTGTGAATACATAGGCCATGGAACAATGTGATGACAGGGGTCATGTAGCATTGTGATGACAGGGTCATGGAGCATTGTGATTACAGGGGTTATGGGGCACTGTGATGACAGGGGGCATGGAACATTGTGATGAAAATTGTCCTGGAGCATTGTGATGACAGCGGTCACAGAGAATTGGGATGAAAGATATCATGCAGCATTGTGAGGACAGCGGTCATGGATCATTTTGATGACAGGGGTCATGGAGCATTGTGTTGACACGGGCATGGAGCATTGTAATGATAGGATATCTGGAGCATTGTGAGGAAAAGGGGATGGAGCATTTTGATGATAGGGTAAAGGAGCATTGTGCTGAGAATGGCATAGAGCATTGTGATGAAAAGGGTACTGGAGCACTGTGAGGAAAGGAATCATGGATCATTGTGATGACAGGGGTCATGGAGCTTTGTGATGACAAGGGTCATGGAGCATTGTGATGACACGGTCAAGGAACATTGCGATGACAAGAATTCTGGAGCACTGTGATGAAAGGGCATGGAGCATTGTGATGAAAGGTGACAAGGAGCATTTTGATGATATGGGCAGAGAACTTTGTGATGACAGGGGCCATGGAGCATTGTGATGAAAAGTGTCATGGAACATTGTACTGACAGGGATCATGGAGCTTTTGGGTAAGAGAGGCCTTGGAGATTTGCGGTGGCAGGCGTCATGGGGCATTGTGGTGACAGCGGTCTTGGAGCATTGTGATGAAAGGGGTCATGGAACACTGTGATTACAGGGGCCATGGAGCATTGTGAATACAAAGGCTATGGAGCATTGAGATGACAGGTTTCATGGAGCATTGAGATGAAAGTGATCATTGATCATTGTGATGACAAGTGTCCTGGAACCTTGTGATGACACAGTTCATGGAGCATTGTGATGACAAGGACCATGGCGAATTGTGATGACATCCGTCATGGGCCATTGTGATGACAGTGATCATGTAGAATTGTGATGAAATGTAGCATGGAGCACTGTGATGACAGGGGCCATGGAACATTGTAATGACAAAGGCCATGGAGCATTGTGATGACAAGTGTCATGGGGCATTTTGATGACATTGGCATGGAGCATTATGATGAGAAGAGTTATGGAGCATTTTGATGACAAGGGCATGGAGCATTGTGATGACAGAGCCCATGGAGCATTGCGATGAAAAAGGCAGGGAACATTGTGATGACTGGGTTCATGGAGCATTGTGATGAAAGGGGCCATGGAGCATTGAGATGACAGGCGTCTTGCGGTATAGTGATGACAGTGGTCATGGAGCATTGTGATGAAAGAGATCATGGAGCAATATGATAACAGGGGCCATGGAGCATTGTGATGACAGGTGTATTGGAGCATTGTGATGAAAATAGTAATGGATCATTGTGATGACATGTGTCCTGGAACACGGTGAGGACACGGTTCATCGAGTATTGTGATGACAAGGGTCATAGCGAATTGTGATGACAGGTGTCATGGAGCATCGTGATGACAATGATCATCTAGGAATTGTGATGAAAGGTATCATGGAGCACTGTGATGACTGGGGGCATGAAGCATTGTTTTGAACATTGTCCTGGATTATTGTGATGACAGCAGTCATGGATTATTGTGATAACAGGGATTATGCAGCATTGTGTTGCCATGGGTATGGACTATTGTGATGACAATGGTCATGGAGCAATGTGATGAAAGTTTTCATGGAACGTCGTGATGAAAAGTGCCTGGGAGAATTGTGACGATAAAAGCCATGGAGCATTGTGATGACAAGTGTCATGGAGCATTGTAATGAAAGCTTTCATTGTGCACTGTGATGACAAGGGGGATGGAGTATTGTGATGAAACTGGTCCTGGAGCATTGTGATAACAAAAGCCATGGAGCATTGTGATGACAGGCATCATGGAACATTGTGAAGAAAGGGGCCATGGGGAATTGTAATGACGATAGAGAAATATGATGAAAATGGTCAGCGAGCATAGTGATTAAAGTGGTCATTGAGAATTGTGATGAAAAGTGACATAGAGCATTGTGATGACAAAGGTCATGGAGAACTGTGATGACCAGGGTCATGTAGCATTGTGATGACACGTTCTTGGAACTTTGTGATGACAAGAATTCTGGAGCATTGTGATGACAAGGGCCATGGAGCATTGTGATGCCACGGTCATGGAACATTGTGATGACAAAATTCTGGAGCATTGTGAGGAAAAAGGCATGGAGCATTGTGATTATAGGGGACATGGAGCATTGTGATGACATGGGCAAGGAACACTGTGATGACAGGTGTTATGGAGCATTGTGATGAAAGGTGATATGGAGCACTGTGGTTACAGGGGTCATGGAGCATTGTGAATACAAAGGCCATGGAGCATTGAGATGACAGTGGTCATGGAGCATTGTGATTAAAATGGTAATGGATCATTGTGATGACAAGTGTCCTGGGACCCTGTGATGACATGGTTCATGGAGCATTGTGATGACAATGGTCATGGCGAATTGTGATGACAATGTCATGGGGCATTCTGATGGCAGTGGTCATCTTGAAATGTGATTAAAGTTATTATCGAGCACAGTAATGAGAAGGGCCATGGAGCATTGTGATGACAAGTGTCATGGATCATTGTGATGACAGGTATCATGGAGCATCGTGATGACAAATGCCATGGAGAATTGTGATGAGAGGTGGCATTGGGCATTGTGATGAAAGGGGTCATGGAGTACTGGGATTACAGGGGCCATGGAGCATTGTGATAACAAGTGACATGGAGAATAGTGAGGACAGGCATCATAGAGCATTGTGATGACAAGCGCCATTTCGCATTTTGAAGACAGGGGTCATCAGGCATTGTGTTGACGGTGGTCACGGAGCATTGTGTTGACAAAGGGCATAGAGCACTGTGATGACAGGGGTCATGGAGCATTGTGATGACATGGGCCATGGAGCATTGTGAAGACAAGATTCATGGAGCATTGTGATGACACAGGCATGAAGCATGGTGATGACAACAGACCTGGAGCATTGTGATGACAAGGGCATGGAGCATTGTGATTACAGGAGACATGGAGCATTGTGATGACATTGGCAGGGATTATTGTGATTACAGGGATCATGGAGCATTGTGATGACAAGTGTCATGCAATATTGTGCTGACACAGTTCATGGAGCATTTTGATGAGAGTGGCCTTGGAGCACAGTGACGAGAGACGTCATGGGGCATTATGGTGACAGTGGTCAAGGAGCATTGTGATGAAATTGTTCATGGAGCAACGCGAATATCGGGACAATGGAGCATTGTGAATACAAAGGCCATGGAACATTGAGATAAGAGAGTTCATGGGGTGTTGTGATGACAAGGGTCTTGGAACCTACTGATGACACGTTTCATACAGCATTGAGATGACAAGGGCCAAGGTGAATTGTGATGACACGTGTCATGGGGCATTGTGATGACATTGGTCATCTTGCATTGTGATGACAGTGGTCATGTAGAATTTTGATTAAATGTATCATGGAGCACTGTGATGACAAAGGCCAAGGAACATTTTGATGACAATTGTCATTGAGCAATGTGATGACACGGGAATGGAACATTATGATGACAAGTGTTCTGGAGCATTGTGATGACAAGGGCATGGAGCATTGTGATTACAGGGGCCATGGAGCATTGTGATGACAACGGCATGGAGCATTGTGATGACAGTGGTCAATGTGCATTGTGATTACAAAGACCATGAGGCATTGTGATGACAGGGGCCTTGGAGCATTGTGATGACAATGGTCATCAAGCATTGTGATGACAGGGGTCATAGAGCATTGTGATGAGAAAGACCATGGAGCATGGTGATGACAGAGGCCATGGAACATTGTGATGACAAGGCCATGTACCATTGTGATGACAAGCACAGGGAACCTTGTGGTGACCGGGGTCATGGAGCATTGTGATGACAACTTTCATGGAACGTTGTGATGACAGGGGTCATGGAGCACTGTGTTGAAAGGGAACATGGAGCAGTGTGATTACAGGGTCCATGGAGCATTGTGAATACATAGGCCATGGAAAAATGTGATGACAGGGGTCATGTAGCATTGTGATGACAGGGTCATGGAGCATTGTGATTACAGGGGTTATGGGGCACTGTGATGACAGGGGGCATGGAGCATTGTGATGAAAATTGTCCTGGAGCATTGTGATGACAGCTGTCACAGAGAATTGGGAGGAAAGGTATCATGCAGCATTGTGATGACAACGGTCATGGATCATTTTGATGCCAGGGGTCATGGAACATTCTGATAACAAGGTTCATAAAGCATTTTGATGACAGGGGTCATGGAGCATTGTGTTGACACGGGCATGGAGCATTGTAATGATAGGATATCTGGAGCATTGTGATGAAAAGGGGATGGAGCATTTTGATGACAGGGTCCAAGGAGCATTGTGCTGACAATGGCATGGAGCATTGTGATGAAAAGGGTACTGGAGCACTGTGAGGAAAGGAATCATGGATCATTGTGATGACAGGGGTCATGGAGCCTTGTAATGACAAGTGTCATGGAGCATTGTGATGACACGGTCAAGGAACATTGCGATGACAAGAATTCTGGAGCATTGTGATGAAAGGGCATGGAGCATTGTGATGAAAGGTGACAAGGAGCATTGTGATGATATGGGCAGAGAACTTTGTGATGACAGGGGTCATGGAGCATTGTGATGAAAAGTGTCATGGAACATTGTACTGACATATATCATGGAGCTTTTTGGTAAGAGAGGCCTTGGAGATTTGTGGTGGCAGGCGTCATGGGGCATTGTGATGACAGCGGTCTTGGAGCACTGTGATGAAAGGGGTCATGGAACACTGTGACTACAGGGGCCATGGAGCACTGTGAATACAAAGGCTATGGAGCATTGAGATGACAGGTTTCATGGAGCAGTGAGATGAAAGTGATCTTTGATCATTGTGATGACAAGTGTCCTGGAACCTTGTGATGACACGGTTCATGGAGCATTGTGATGACAAGGACCATGGCGAATTGTGATGACATCTGTCATGGGGCATTGTGATGACAGTGATCATGTAGAATTGTGATGAAATGTAGCATGGAGCACTGTGATGACAGGGGCCATGGAACATTGTGATGACAAAGGCCATGGAGCATTGTGATGACAAGTGTCATGGGGCATTTTGATGACATTGGCATGGAGCATTATGATGAGAAGAGTTATGGAGCATTTTGATGACAAGGGCATGGAGCATTGTGATGACAGAGCCCATGGAGCATTGCGATGAAAAAGGCAGGGAATATTGTGATGACTGGGTTCATAGAGCATTGTGATGAAAGGGGCCATGGAGCATTGAGATGACAGGCGTCTTGTGGTATGGTGATGACAGTGGTCATGGAGCATTGTGATGAAAGAGATCATGGAGCAATACGATAACAGGGGCCATGGAGCATTGTGATGACAGGTGTATTGGAGCATTGTGAAGAAAATAGTAATGGATCATTGTGATGACATGTGTCCTGGAACACTGTGAGGACACGGTTCTTCGAGTATTGTGATGACAAGGGTCATAGCGAATTGTGATGACAGGTGTCATGGGGCATCGTGATGACAATGATCATCTAGGAATTGTGATGAAAGGTATCATGGAGCACTGTGATGACTGGGGGCATGAAGCATTGTTTTGAACATTGTCCTGGATTATTGTGATGACAGCAGTCATGGATTATTGTGATGACAGGGATTATGCAGCATTGTGTTGCCATGGGTATGGACTATTGTGATGACAATGGTCATGGAGCAATGTGATGAAAGTTTTCATGGAACGTCGTGATGAAAAGTGCCTGGGAGCATTGTGATGATAAAAGCCATGGAGCATTGTGATGACAAGTGTCATGGAGCATTGTAATGAAAGCTTTCATTGTGCACTGTGATGACAAGGGGGATGGAGTATTGTGATGAAACTGGTCCTGGAGCATTGTGATAACAAAAGCCATGGAGCATTGTGATGACAGGCATCATGGAACATTGTGAAGAAAGGGGCCATGGGGAATTGTAATGACAATAGAGAAATGTGATGAAAATGGTCAGCGAGCATAGTGATTAAAGTGGTCATTGAGAATTGTGATGACAAAGGTCATGGAGAACTATGATGACCAGGGTCATGTAGCATTGTGATGACACGTTCATGGAACATTGTGATGACAAGAATTCTGGAGCATTGTGATGACAAGGGCCATGGAGCATTGTGATGCCACGGTCATGGAACATTGTGATGACAAAATTCTGGAGCATTGTGAGGAAAAAGGCATGGAGCATTGTGATTATAGGGGACATGGAGCATTGTGATGACATGGGCAAGGAACACTGTGATGACAGGTGTTATGGAGCATTGTGATGAAAGGTGTTATGGAGCACTGTGATTACAGGGGCCATGGAGCATTGTGAATACAAAGGCCATGGAGCATTGAGATGACAGTGGTCATGGAGCATTGTGATGAAGGTGGTAATGGACCATTGTGATGACAAGTGTCCTGGGACCCTGTGATTACATGGTTCATGGAGCATTGTGATGACAATGGTCATGGCGAATTGTGATGTCAATGTCATGGGGCATTGTGATGGCAGTGGTCATCTAGAAATGTGATTAAAGTTATTATCGAGCACAGTAATGAGAGGGGCCATGGAGCTTTGTGATGACAAGTGTCATGGAGCATTGTGATGACAGGTATCATGGAGCATCGTGATGACAAATGCCATGGAAAGTTGTGATGATAGGTGGCATTGGGCATTGTGATGAAAGGGGTCATGGAGTACTGGGATTACAGGGGCCATGGAGCATTGTGATAAGAAGTGACATGGAGAATAGTGATGACAGGCATCATAGAGCATTGTGATGACAAGTGCCATTTAGCATGTTGAAGACAGGGGTCATGGAGCATTGTGATGACATGGGCCATGGACCGTGTGTAGACAAGATTCATGGAGCATTGTGATGACACGGGCATGAAGCATGGTGATGACAACAGACCTGGAGCATTGTGATGACAAGGGCATGGAGCATTGTGATTACAGGAGACATGGAGCATTGTGATGACATTGGCAGGGATCATTGTGATTACAGGGATCATGGAGCATTGTGATGACAAGTGTCATGCAATATTGTGCTGACACAGTTCATGGAGCATTTTGATGAGAGTGGCCTTTGAGCACAGTGATGAGAGACGTCATGGGGCATTATGGTGACAGTGGTCAAGGAGCATTGTGATGAAAGTGTTCATGGAGCAACGCGAGTATCGGGACAATGGAGCATTGTGAATACAAAGGCCATGGAACATTGAGATAAGAGAGTTCATGGAGTGTTGTGATGACAAGGGTCTTGGAACCTACTGATGACACGTTTCATACAGCATTGAGATGACAAGGGCCAAGGTGAATTGTGATGACACGTGTCATGGGGCATTGTGATGACATTGGTCATCTTGCATTGTGATGACAGTGGTCATGTAGAATTTTGATTAAAGGTATCATGGAGCACTGTGATGACAAAGGCCAAGGAACATTTTGATGACAATTGTCATTGAGCAATGTGATGACACGGGAATGGAACATTATGCTGACAAGTGTTCTGGAGCATTGTGATTACAGGGGCCATGGAGCATTGTGATGACAACGGCATGGAGCATTGTGATGACAGTGGTCATTGAGCATTGTGATTACAAAGACCATGAGGCATTGTGATGACAGGGGCCTTGGAGCATTGTGATGACAATGGTCATCAAGCATTGTGATGACAGGGGTCATAGAACATTGTGATGAGAAAGACCATGGAGCATGGTGATGACAGAGGCCATGGAACATTGTGATGACAAGGCCATGTACCATTGTGATGACAAGGGCAGGGAACCTTGTGGTGACCAGGGTCATGGAGCATTTTGATGACAACTTTCATGGAACGTTGTGATGACAGGGGTCATGGAGCACTGTGTTGAAAGGGAACATGGAGCAGTGTGATTACAGGGTCCATGGAGCATTGTGAATACATAGGCCATGGAACAATGTGATGACAGGGGTCATGTAGCATTGTGATGACAGGGTCATGGAGCATTGTGATTACAGGGGTTATGGGGCACTGTGATGACAGGGGGCATGGAGCATTGTGATGAAAATTGTCCTGGAGCATTGTGATGACTGCGGTCACAGAGAAATGGGATGAAAGATATCATGCAGCATTGTGAGGAAAGCGGTCATGGATTCTTTTTATGACAGAGGTCATGGAACATTCTGATAACAAGTTTCATACAGCATTTTGGTGACAGGTGTCATGGAGCATTGTGTTGACACGGGAATGGAGCATTGTAATGATAGGATATCTGGAGCATTGTGATGAAAAGGGGATGGAGCATTTTGATGACAGGGTCCAAGGAGCATTGTGCTGACAATGGCATGGAGCATTGTGATGAAAATGGTACTGGAGCACTGTGAGGAAAGGAATCATGGATCATTGTGATGACAGGGGTCATGGAGCTTTGTGATGACAAGGGTCATGGAGCATTGTGATGACACGGTCAAGGAACATTGCGATGACAAGAATTCTGGAGCATTGTGATGAAAGGGCATGGAGCATTGTGATGAAAGGTGACAAGGAGCATTGTGATGATATGGGCAGAGAACTTTGTGATGACAGGGGTCATGGAGCATTGTGATGAAAAGTGTCATGGAACATTGTACTGACAGGGATCATGGAGCTTTTGGGTAAGAGAGGCCTTGGAGATTTGCGGTGGCAGGCGTCATGGTGCATTGTGGTGACAGCGGTCTTGGAGCACTGTGATGAAAGGGGTCATGGAACACTGTGATTACAGGGGCCATGGAGCACTGTGAATACAAAGGCTATAGAGCATTGAGATGACAGGTTTCATGGAGCATTGAGATGAAAGTGATCATGGATCATTGTGATGACAAGTGTCCTGGAACCTTGTGATGACACGGTTCATGGAGCATTGTGATGACAAGGACCATGGCGAATTGTGATGACATCCGTCATGGGCCATTGTGATGACAGTGATCATGTA
Organism: Balaenoptera ricei; assembly: GCF_028023285.1. Taxonomy (NCBI): domain Eukaryota; kingdom Metazoa; phylum Chordata; class Mammalia; order Artiodactyla; family Balaenopteridae; genus Balaenoptera; species Balaenoptera ricei. The sequence goes on along the minus strand of NW_026777433.1, from coordinate 1,969,284 downwards.
GAATTGTGATGAAATGTAGCATGGAGCACTGTGATGACATGGGCCATGGAACATTGTAATGACAAAGGCCATGGAGCATTGTGATGACAAGTGTCATGGGGCATTTTGATGACATTGGCATGGAGCATTATGATGAGAAGAGTTATGGAGCATTTTGATGACAAGGGCATGGAGCATTGTGATGACAGAGCCCATGGAGCATTGCGATGAAAAAGGCAGGGAACATTGTGATGACTGGGTTCATGGAGCATTGTGATGAAAGGGGCCATGGAGCATTGAGATGACAGGCGTCTTGCGGTATAGTGATGACAGTGGTCATGGAGCATTGTGATGAAAGAGATCATGGAGCAATATGATAACAGGGGCCATGGAGCATTGTGATGACAGGTGTTTTGGAGCATTGTGATGAAAATAGTAATGGATCATTGTGATGACATGTGTCCTGGAACACGGTGAGGACACGGTTCATCGAGTATTGTGATGACAAGGGTCATAGCGAATTGTGATGACAGGTGTCATGGGGCATCGTGATGACAATGATCATCTAGGAATTGTGATGAAAGGTATCATGGAGCACTGTGATGACTGGGGGCATGAAGCATTGTTTTGAACATTGTCCTGGATTATTGTGATGACAGCAGTCATGGATTATTGTGATAACAGGGATTATGCAGCATTGTGTTGCCATGGGTATGGACTATTGTGATGACAATGGTCATGGAGCAATGTGATGAAAGTTTTCATGGAACGTCATGATGAAAAGTGCCTGGGAGAATTGTGACGATAAAAGGCATGGAGCATTGTGATGACAAGTGTCATGGAGCATTGTAATGAAAGCTTTCATTGTGCACTGTGATGACAAGGGGGATGGAGTATTGTGATGAAACTGGTCCTGGAGCATTGTGATAACAAAAGCCATGGAGCATTGTGATGACAGGCATCATGGAACATTGTGAAGAAAGGGGCCATGGGGAATTGTAATGACCATAGAGAAATGTGATGAAAATGGTCAGCGAGCATAGTGATTAAAGTGGTCATTGAGAATTGTGATGAAAAGTGACATAGAGCATTGTGATGACAAAGGTCATGGAGAACTGTGATGACCAGGGTCATGTAGCATTGTGATGACACGTTCATGGAACATTGTGATGACAAGAATTCTGGAGCATTGTGATGACAAGGGCCATGGAGCATTGTGATGCCACGGTCATGGAACATTGTGATGAGAAAATTCTGGAGCATTGTGAGGAAAAAGGCATGGAGCATTGTGATTATAGGGGACATGGAGCATTGTGATGACATGGGCAAGGAACACTGTGATGACAGGTGTTATGGAGCATTGTGATGAAAGGTGATATGGAGCACTGTGGTTACAGGGGTCATGGAGCATTGTGATGAAAATGGTAATGGATCATTGTGAAGACAAGTGTCCTGGGACCCTGTGATGACATGGTTCATGGAGCATTGTGATGACAATGGTCATGGCGAATTGTGATGACAATGTCATGGGGCATTCTGATGGCAGTGGTCATCTAGAAATGTGATTAAAGTTATTATCGAGCACAGTAATGAGAAGGGCCATGGAGCATTGTGATGACAAGTGTCATGGATCATTGTGATGACAGGTATCATGGAGCATCGTGATGACAAATGCCATGGAGAATTGTGATGAGAGGTGGCATTGGGCATTGTGATGAAAGGGGTCATGGAGTACTGGGATTACAGGGGCCATGGAGCATTGTGATAACAAGTGACATGGAGAATAGTGAGGACAGGCATCATAGAGCATTGTGATGACAAGCGCCATTTCGCATTTTGAAGACAGGGGTCATCAGGCATTGTGTTGACGGGGGTCACGGAGCATTGTGTTGACAAAGGGCATAGAGCACTGTGATGACAGGGGTCATGGAGCATTGTGATGACATGGGCCATGGAGCATTGTGAAGACAGGATTCATGGAGCATTGTGATGACACAGGCATGAAGCATGGTGATGACAACAGACCTGGAGCATTGTGATGACAAGGGCATGGAGCATTGTGATTACAGGAGACATGGAGCATTGTGATGACATTGGCAGGGATTATTGTGATTACAGGGATCATGGAGCATTGTGATGACAAGTGTCATGCAATATTGTGCTGACACAGTTTATGGAGCATTTTGATGAGAGTGGCCTTGGAGCACAGTGACGAGAGACGTTATGGGGCATTATGGTGAGAGTGGTCAAGGAGCATTGTGATGAAAGTGTTCATGGAGCAACGCGAATATCGGGACAATGGAGCATTGTGAATACAAAGGCCATGGAACATTGAGATAAGAGAGTTCATGGAGTGTTGTGATGACAAGGGTCTTGGAACCTACTGATGACACGTTTCATACAGCATTGAGATGACAAGGGCCAAGGTGAATTGTGATGACACGTGTCATGGGGCATTGTGATGACATTGGTCATCTTGCATTGTTATGAGAGTGGTCATGTAGAATTTTGATTAAAGGTATCATGGAGCACTGTGATGACAAAGGCCAAGGAACATTTTGATGACAATTGTCATTGAGCAATGTGATGACACGGGAATGGAACATTATGATGACAAGTGTTCTGGAGCATTGTGATGACAAGGGCATGGAGCATTGTGATTACAGGGGCCATGGAGCATTGTGATGACAACGGCATGGAGCATTGTGATGACAGTGGTCAATGTGCATTGTGATTACAAAGACCATGAGGCATTGTGATGACAGGGGCCTTGGAGCATTGTGATGACAATGGTCATCAAGCATTGTGATGACAGGGGTCATAGAGCATTGTGATGAGAAAGACCATGGAGCATGGTGATGACAGAGGCCATGGAACATTATGATGACAAGGCCATGTACCATTGTGATGACAAGCGCAGGGAACCTTGTGGTGACCGGGGTCATGGAGCATTGTGATGACAACTTTCATGGAACGTTGTGATGACAGGGGTCATGGAGCACTGTGTTGAAAGGGAACATGGAGCAGTGTGATTACAGGGTCCATGGAGCATTGTGAATACATAGGCCATGGAACAATGTGATGACAGGGGTCATGTAGCATTGTGATGACAGGGTCATGGAGCATTGTGATTACAGGGGTTATGGGGCACTGTGATGACAGGGGCATGGAGCATTGTGATGAAAATTGTCCTGGAGCATTGTGATGACAGCTGTCACAAAGATTTGGGATGAAAGGTATCATGCAGCATTGTGATGACAACGGTCATGGATCATTTTGATGCCAGGGGTCATGGAACATTCTGATAACAAGGTTCATAAAGCATTTTGATGACAGGGGTCATGGAGCATTGTGTTGACACGGGCATGGAGCATTGTAATGATAGGATATCTGGAGCATTGTGATGAAAAGGGGATGGAGCATTTTGATGACAGGGTCCAAGGAGCATTGTGCTGACAATGGCATGGAGCATTGTGATGAAAAGGGTACTGGAGCACTGTGAGGAAAGGAATCATGGATCATTGTGATGACAGGGGTCATAGAGCTTTGTAATGACAAGTGTCATGGAGCATTGTGATGACACGGTCAAGGAACATTGCGATGACAAGAATTCTGGAGCATTGTGATGAAAGGGCATGGAGCATTGTGATGAAAGGTGACAAGGAGCATTGTGATGATATGGGCAGAGAACTTTGTGATGACAGGGGTCATGGAGCATTGTGATGAAAAGTGTCATGGAACATTGTACTGACAGATATCATGGAGCTTTTTGGTAAGAGAGGCCTTGGAGATTTGTGGTGGCAGGCGTCATGGGGCATTGTGATGACAGCGGTCTTGGAGCACTGTGATGAAAGGGGTCATGGAACACTGTGACTACAGGGGCCATGGAGCACTGTGAATACAAAGGCTATGGAGCATTGAGATGACAGGTTTCATGGAGCATTGAGATGAAAGTGATCATTGATCATTGTGATGACAAGTGTCCTGGAACCTTGTGATGACACGGTTCATGGAGCATTGTGATGACAAGGACCATGGCGAATTGTGATGACATCTGTCATGGGGCATTGTGATGACAGTGATCATGTAGAATTGTGATGAAATGTAGCATGGAGCACTGTGATGACAGGGGCCATGGAACATTGTGATGACAAAGGCCATGGAGCATTGTGATGACAAGTGTCATGGGGCATTTTGATGACATTGGCATGGAGCATTATGATGAGAAGAGTTATGGAGCATTTTGATGACAAGGGCATGGAGCATTGTGATGACAGAGCCCATGGAGCATTGCGATGAAAAGGGCAGGGAACATTGTGATGACTGGGTTCATGGAGCATTGTGATGAAAGGGGCCATGGAGAATTGAGATGACAGGCGTCTTGCGGTATGGTGATGACAGTGGTCATGGAGCATTGTGATGAAAGAGATCATGGAGCAATACGATAACAGGGGCCATGGAGCATTGTGATGACAGGTGTATTGGAGCATTGTGAAGAAAATAGTAATGGATCATTGTGATGACATGTGTCCTGGAACACTGTGAGGACACGGTTCTTCGAGTATTGTGATGACAAGGGTCATAGCGAATTGTGATGACAGGTGTCATGGGGCATCGTGATGACAATGATCATCTAGGAATTGTGATGAAAGGTATCATGGAGCACTGTGATGACTGGGGGCATGAAGCATTGTTTTGAACATTGTCCTGGATTATTGTGATGACAGCAGTCATGGATTATTGTGATGACAGGGATTATGCAGCATTGTGTTGCCATGGGTATGGACTATTGTGATGACAATGGTCATGGAGCAATGTGATGAAAGTTTTCATGGAACGTCGTGATGAAAAGTGCCTGGGAGCATTGTGATGATAAAAGCCATGGAGCATTGTGATGACAAGTGTCATGGAGCATTGTAATGAAAGCTTTCATTGTGCACTGTGATGACAAGGGGGATGGAGTATTGTGATGAAACTGGTCCTGGAGCATTGTGATAACAAAAGCCATGGAGCATTGTGATGACAGGCATCATGGAACATTGTGAAGAAAGGGGCCATGGGGAATTGTAATGACAATAGAGAAATGTGATGAAAATGGTCAGCGAGCATAGTGATTAAAGTGGTCATTGAGAATTGTGATGAAAAGTGACATAGAGCATTGTGATGACAAAGGTCATGGAGAACTGTGATGACCAGGGTCATGTAGCATTGTGATGACACGTTCTTGGAACTTTGTGATGACAAGAATTCTGGAGCATTGTGATGACAAGGGCCATGGAGCATTGTGATGCCACGGTCATGGAACATTGTGATGACAAAATTCTGGAGCATTGTGAGGAAAAAGGCATGGAGCATTGTGATTATAGGGGACATGGAGCATTGTGATGACATGGGCAAGGAACACTGTGATGACAGGTGTTATGGAGCATTGTGATGAAAGGTGTTATGGAGCACTGTGACTACAGGGGTCATGGAGCATTGTGACTACAGGGGTCATGGATCATTGTGATGAAAATGGTAATGGATCATTGTGATGACAAGTGTCCTGGGACCCTGTGATGACATGGTTCATGGAGCATTGTGATGACAATGGTCATGGCGAATTGTGATGACAATGTCATGGGGCATTGTGATGGCAGTGGTCATCTAGAAATGTGATTAATGTTATTATCGAGCACAGTAATGAGAAGGGGCATGGAGCATTGTGATGACAAGTGTCATGGAGCATTGTGATGACAGGTATCATGGAGCATCGTGATGACAAATGTCATGGAGAATTGTGATGAGAGGTGGCATTGGGCATTGTGATGAAAGGGGTCATGGAGAAGTGGGATTACAGGGCCCATGGAGCATTGTGATAACAAGTGACATGGAGAATAGTGAGGACAGGCATCATAGAGCATTGTGATGACAAGCGCCATTTCGCATTTTGAAGACAGGGGTCATCAGGCATTGTGTTGACGGGGGTCACGGAGCATTGTGTTGACAAAGGCCATAGAGCATTGTGATGACAGGGGTCATGGAGCATTGTGATGACATGGGCCATGGAGCATTGTGATGACACAGGCATGAAGCATGGTGATGACAACAGACCTGGAGCATTGTGATGACAAGGGCATGGAGCATTGTGATTACAGGAGACGTGGAGCATTGTGATGACATTGGCAGGGATCATTGTGATTACAGGGATCATGGAGCATTGTGATGACAAGTGTCATGCAATATTGTGCTGACACAGTTCATGGAGCATTTTGATGAGAGTGGCCTTTGAGCACAGTGATGAGAGACGTCATGGGGCATTATGGTGACAGTGGTCAAGGAGCATTGTGATGAAACTGTTCATGGAGCAACGCGAGTATCGGGACAATGGAGCATTGTGAATACAAAGGCCATGGAACATTGAGATAAGAGAGTTCATGGAGTGTTGTGATGACAAGGGTCTTGGAACCTACTGATGACACGTTTCATACAGCATTGAGATGACAAGGGCCAAGGTGAATTGTGATGACACGTGTCATTGGGCATTGTGATGACATTGGTCATCTTGCATTGTGATGAGAGTGGTCATGTAGAATTTTGATTAAAGGTATCATGGAGCACTGTGATGACAAAGGCCAAGGAACATTTTGATGACAATTGTCATTGAGCAATGTGATGACACGGGAATGGAACATTATGCTGACAAGTGTTCTGGAGCATTGTGATTACAGGGGCCATGGAGCATTGTGATGACAACGGCATGGAGCATTGTGATGACAGTGGTCATTGAGCATTGTGATTACAAAGACCATGAGGCATTGTGATGACAGGGGCCTTGGAGCATTGTGATGACAATGGTCATCAAGCATTGTGATGACAGGGGTCATAGAGCATTGTGATGAGAAAGACCATGGAGCATGGTGATGACAGAGGCCATGGAACATTGTGATGACAAGGCCATGTACCATTGTGATGACAAGGGCAGGGAACCTTGTGGTGACCGGGGTCATGGAGCATTTTGATGACAACTTTCATGGAACGTTGTGATGACAGGGGTCATGGAGCACTGTGTTGAAAGGGAACATGGAGCAGTGTGATTACAGGGTCCATGGAGCATTGTGAATACATAGGACATGGAACAATGTGATGACAGGGGTCATGTAGCATTGTGATGACAGGGTCATGGAGCATTGTGATTACAGGGGTTATGGGGCACTGTGATGACAGGGGGCATGGAGCATTGTGATGAAAATTGTCCTGGAGCATTGTGATGACTGCGGTCACAGAGAAATGGGATGAAAGATATCATGCAGCATTGTGAGGAAAGCGGTCATGGATTCTTTTTATGACAGAGGTCATGGAACATTCTGATAACAAGTTTCATACAGCATTTTGATGACAGGTGTCATGGAGCATTGTGTTGACACGGGCATGGAGCATTGTAATGATAGGATATCTGGAGCATTGTGATGAAAAGGGGATGGAGCATTTTGATGACAGGGTCCAAGGAGCATTGTGCTGACAATGGCATGGAGCATTGTGATGAAAATGGTACTGGAGCACTGTGAGGAAAGGAATCATGGATCATTGTGATGACAGGGGTCATGGAGCTTTGTGATGACAAGGGTCATGGAGCATTGTGATGACACGGTCAAGGAACATTGCCATGACAAGAATTCTGGAGCATTGTGATGAAAGGGCATGGAGCATTGTGATGAAAGGTGACAAGGAGCATTGTGATGATATGGGCAGAAAACTTTGTGATGACAGGGGTCATGGAGCATTGTGATGAAAAGTGTCATGGAACATTGTACTGACAGGGATCATGGAGCTTTTGGGTAAGAGAGGCCTTGGAGATTTGCGGTGGCAGGCGTCATGGTGCATTGTGGTGACAGCGGTCTTGGAGCACTGTGATGAAAGGGGTCATGGAACACTGTGATTACAGGGGCCATGGAGCACTGTGAATACAAAGGCTATGGAGCATTGAGATGACAGGTTTCATGGAGCATTGAGATGAAAGTGATCATTGATCATTGTGATGACAAGTGTCCTGGAACCTTGTGATGACACGGTTCATGGAGCATTGTGATGACAAGGACCATGGCGAATTGTGATGACATCTGTCATGGGCCATTGTGATGACAGTGATCATGTAGAATTGTGATGAAATGTAGCATGGAGCACTGTGATGACAGGGGCCATGGAACACTGTGATGACAAAGGCCATGGAGCATTGTGATGACAAGTGTCATGGGGCATTTTGATGACATTGGCATGGAGCATTATGATGACAAGAGTTCTGGAGCATTTTGATGACAAGGGCATGGAGCATTGTGATGACAGAGCCCATGGAGCATTGCGATGAAAAGGGCAGGGAACATTGTGATGACTGGGTTCATGGAGCATTGTGATGAAAGGGGCCATGGAGCATTGAGATGACAGGCGTCTTGCGGTATGGTGATGACAGTGGTCATGGAGCATTGTGATGAAAGAGATCATGGAGCAATATGATAACAGGGGCCATGGAGCATTGTGATGACAGGTGTATTGGAGCATTGTGATGAAAATAGTAATGGATCATTGTGATGACATGTGTCCTGGAACACGGTGAGGACACGGTTCATCGAGTATTGTGAAGACAAGGGTCATAGCAAATTGTGATGACAGGTGTCATGGGGCATCGTGATGACAATGATCATCTAGGAATTGTGATGAAAGGTATCATGGAGCACTGTGATGACTGGGGGCATGAAGCATTGTTTTGAACATTGTCCTGGATTATGGTGATGACAGCAGTCATGGATTATTGTGATGACAGGGATTATGCAGCATTGTGTTGCCATGGGTATGGACTATTGTGATGACAATGGTCATGGAGCAATGTGATGAAAGTTTTCATGGAACGTCGTGACGAAAAGTGCCTGGGAGCATTGTGACGATAAAGGCCATGGAGCATTGTGATGACAAGTGTCATGGAGCATTGTAATGAAAGCTTTCATTGTGCACTGGGATGACAAGGGGGATGGAGTATTGTGATGAAACTTGTCCTGGAGCATTGTGATAACGAAAGCCATCGAGCATAGTGATGACAGGCATCATGGAGCATTGTCAAGAAAGGGGCCATGGGGAATTGTAATGACAATAGAGAAATGTGATGAAAATGTTCAGCGAGCATAGTGATTAAAGTGGTCATTGAGAATTGTGATGACAAAGGTCATGGAGAACTATGATGACCAGGGTCATGTAGCATTGTGATGACACGTTCATGGAACATTGTGATGACAAGAATTGTGGAGCATTGTGATGACAAGGGCCATGGAGCATTGTGATGCCACGGTCATGGAACATTGTGATGACAAAATTCTGGAGCATTGTGAGGAAAAAGGCATGGAGCATTGTGATTATAGGAGACATGGAGCATTGTGATGACATGGGCAAGGAACACTGTGATGATAGGTGTTATGGAGCATTGTGATGAAAGGTGATATGGAGCACTGTGATTACAGGGGTCATGGAGCATTGTGAATACAAAGGCCATGGAGCATTGAGATGACAGTGGTCATGGAGCATTGTGATGAAAATGGTAATGGATCATTGTGATGACAAGTGTCCTGGGACCCTGTGATGACATGGTTCATGGAGCATTGTGATGACAATGGTCATGGCGAATTGTGATGACAATGTCATGGGGCATTGTGATGGCAGTGGTCATCTAGAAATGTGATTAAAGTTATTATCGAGCACAGTAAAGAGAGGGGCCATGGAGCATTGTGATGACAAGTGTCATGGAGCATTGTGATGACAGGTATCATGGAGCATCGTGATGACAAATGGCATGGAGAATTGTGATGAGAGGTGGCATTGGGCATTGTGATGAAAGGGGTCATGGAGTACTGGGATTACAGGGGCCATGGAGAATTGTGATGACAACGGCATGGAGCATTGTGATGACAGTGGTCAATGTGCATTGTGATTACAAAGACCATGAGGCATTGTGATGGCAGGGGCCTTGGAGCATTGTGATGACAATGGTCATCAAGCATTGTGATGACAGGGGTCATAGAGCATTGTGATGAGAAAGACCATGGAGCATGGTGATGACAGAGGGCATGGAACATTGTGATGACAAGGCCATGTACCATTGTGATGACAAGGGCAGGGAACCTTGTGGTGACCGGGGTCATGGAGCATTTTGATGACAACTTTCATGGAACGTTGTGATGACAGGGGTCATGGAGCACTGTGTTGAAAGGGAACATGGAGCAGTGTGATTACAGGGTCCATGGAGCATTGTGAATACATAGGCCATGGAACAATGTGATGACAGGGGTCATGTAGCATTGTGATGACAGGGTCATGGAGCATTGTGATTACAGGGGTTATGGGGCACTGTGATGACAGGGGGCATGGAGCATTGTGATGAATATTGTCCTGGAGCATTGTGATGACTGCGGTCACAGAGAAATGGGATGAAAGATATCATGCAGCATTGTGAGGAAAGCGGTCATGGATTCTTTTTATGACAGAGGTCATGGAACATTCTGATAACAAGTTTCATACAGCATTTTGATGACAGGTGTCATGGAGCATTGTGTTGACACGGGCATGGAGCATTGTAATGATAGGATATCTGGAGCATTGTGATGAAAAGGGGATGGAGCATTTTGATGACAGGGTCCAAGGAGCATTGTGCTGACAATGGCATGGAGCATTGTGATGCCACAGTCATTGAACATTGTGATGACAAATTTCTGGAGCATTGTGAGGAAAAAGGCATGGAGCATTGTGATTATAGGGGACATGGAGCATTGTGATGACATGGGCAAGGAACACTGTGATGACAGGTGTTATGGAGCATTGTGATGAAAGGTGTTATGGAGCACTGTGATTACAGGGGCCATGGAGCATTGTGAATACAAAGGCCATGGAGCATTGAGATGACAGTGGTCATGGAGCATTGTGATGAAGGTGGTAATGGATCATTGTGATGACAAGTGTCCTGGGACCCTGTGATGACATGGTTCATGGAGCATTGTGATGACAATGGTCATGGCGAATTGTGATGACAATGTCATGGGGCATTGTGATGGCAGTGGTCATCTAGAAATGTGATTAAAGTTATTATCGAGCACAGTAATGAGAGGGGCAATGGAGCTTTGTGATGACAAGTGTCATGGAGCATTGTGATGACAGGTATCATGGAGCATCGTGATGACAAATGCCATGGAAAGCTGTGATTAGAGGTGGCATTGGGCATTGTGATGAAAGGGGTCATGGAGTACTGGGATAACAGGGGCCATGGAGCATTGTGATAAGAAGTGACATGGAGAATAGTGATGACAGGCATCATAGAGCATTGTGATGACAAGTGCCATTTAGCATGTTGAAGACAGGGGTCATGGAGCATTGTGATGACATGGGCCATGGAGCGTGTGTAGACAAGATTCATGGAGCATTGTGATGACACGGGCATGAAGCATGGTGATGACAACAGACCTGGAGCATTGTGATGACAAGGGCATGGAGCATTGTGATTACAGGAGACATGGAGCATTGTGATGACATTGGCAGGGATCATTGTGATTACAGGGATCATGGAGCATTGTGATGACAAGTGTCATGCAATATTGTGCTGACACAGTTCATGGAGCATTTTAATGAGAGTGGCCTTGGAGCACAGTGATGAGAGACATCATGGGGCATTATGGTGACAGTGGTCAAGGAGCATTGTGATGAAAGTGTTCGTGGACCAACGCGAGTATCGGGACAATGGAGCATTGTGAATACAAAGGCCATGGAACATTGAGATAAGAGAGTTCATGGAGTGTTGTGATGACAAGGGTCTTGGAACCTACTGATGACACGTTTCATACAGCATTGAGATGACAAGGGCCAAGGTGAATTGTGATGACACGTGTCATGGGGCATTGTGATGACATTGGTCATCTTGCATTGTGATGACAGTGGTCATGTAGAATTTTGATTAAAGGTATCATGGAGCACTGTGATGACAAAGGCCAAGGAACATTTTGATGACAATTGTCATTGAGCAATGTGATGACACGGGAATGGAACATTATGACAAGTGTTCTGGAGCATTGTGATTACAGGGGCCATGGAGCATTGTGATGACAATGGCATGGAGCATTGTGATAACAGTGGTCATTGAGCATTGTGATTACAAAGACCATGAGGCATTGTGATGACAGGGGTCATGGAGCTTTGTGATGACAAGGGTCATGGAGCATTGTGATGACATGGTCAAGGAACATTGCCATGACAAGAATTCTGGAGCATTGTGATGAAAGTGCATGGAGCATTGTGATTAAAGGTGACAAGGAGCATTGTGATGATATGGGCAGAGAACTTTGTGATGACAGGGGTCATGGAGCATTGTGATGAAAAGTGTCATGGAACATTGTACTGACAGGGATCATGGAGCTTTTTGGTAAGAGAGGCCTTGGAGATTTGTGGTGCCAGGCGTCATGGGGCATTGTGATGACAGCGGTCTTGGAGCATTGTGATGAAAGGGGTCATGGAGCACTGTGATTACAGGGGCCATGGAGCATTGTGAATACAAAGGCTATGGATCATTGAGATGACAGGGTTCATGGAGCATTGTGATGAAAGTGATCATGGTTCATTGTGATGACAAGTGTCCTGGAACCTTGTGATGACACGGTTCATGGAGCATTGTGATGACAAGGACCATGGCGAATTGTGATGACATCTGTCATGGGCCATTGTGATGACAGTGGTCGTGTAGAATTGTGATGAAAGGTATCATGGAGCACTGTGATGACAAGGGCCATGGAACATTGTGATGACAAAGGCCATGGAGCATTGTGATGACAAGTGTCATGGGGCATTTTGATGACATTGGCATGGAGCATTATGATGACAAGAGTTCTGGAGCATTTTGATGACAAGGGCATGGAGCATTGTGATGACAGAGCCCATGGAGCATTGCGATGAAAACGGCAGGGAACATTGTGATGACTGGGTTCATGGAACATTGTGATAAAAGGGGCCATGGAGCATTGAGATGACAGGCGTCTTGAGGTATGGTGATGACAGTGGTCATGGAGCATTGTGATGAAAGAGATCATGGAGCAATATGATAACAGGGGCCATGGAGCATTGTGATGACAGGTGTATTGGAGCATTGTGAAGAAAATAGTAATGGATCATTGTGATGACATGTGTCCTGGAACACTGTGATGACACGGTTCATCGAGTATTGTGATGACAAGGGTCATAGCGAATTGTGATGACAGGTGTCATGGGGCATTGTGATGACATTGATCATCTAGGAATTGTGATGAAAGGTATCATGGAGCACTGTGATGACTCGGGGCATGAAGCATTGTTTTGAACATTGTCCTGTATTATGGTGATGACAGCAGTCATGGATTATTGTGATGACAGGGATTATGCAGCATTGTGTTGCCATGGGTATAGACTATTGTGATGAAAATGGTCATGGAGCAATGTGATGAAAGTTTTCATGGAACATCGTGATGAAAAGTGCCTGGGAGCATTGTGACGATAAAGGCCATGGAGCATTGTGATGGCAAGTGTCATGGAGCATTGTAATGAAAGCTTTCATTGTGCACTGGGATGACAAGGGGGATGGAGTATTGTGATGAAACTTGTCCTGGAGCATTGTGATAATGAAAGCCATGGAGCACTGTGATGACAGGCATCATGGAGCATTGTGAAGAAAGGGGCCATGGGGAATTGTAATGACAATAGAGAAATGTGATGAAAATGGTCAGCGAGCATAGTGATTAAAGTGGTCATTGAGAATTGTGATGACAAAGGTCATGGAGAACTGTGATTACCAGGGTCATGTAGCATTGTGGTGACACGTTCATGGAACATTGTGATGACAAGAATTCTGGAGCATTGTGATGACAAGGGCCATGGAGCATTGTGATGCCACGGTCATGGAACATTGTGATGACAAGAATTCTGGAGCATTGTGAGGAAAAAGGCATGGAGCATTTTGATTATAGGGGACATGGAGCATTGTGATGACATGGACAAGGAACACTGTGATGACAGGTGTTATGGAGCAATGTGATGACAAGTGTCATGGAACATTGTGATGAGAGGGGCCTTGGAGAATTGTGATGACAGGCGTCATGAGGCATTGAGATGGCAGTTTTCATGGAGCATTATGATGAAAGGTGTTATGGAGCACTCTGATTACAGGGGCCATGGAGCATTGTGAATACAAAGGCCATGGAGCATTGAGATGACAGTGGTCATGGAGCATTGTGATGAAAGTGGTAATGGATCATTGTGATGACAAGTGTCCTGGGACCCTGTGATGACATGGTTCATGGAGCATTGTGATGACAATGGTCATGGCGAATTGTGATGACAATATCATGGGGCATTGTGATGGCAGTGGTCATCTAGAAATGTGATTAAAGTTATTATGGAGCACAGTAATGAGAGGGGCCATGGAGCATTGTGATGACAAGTGTCATGGAGCATTGTGATGACAGGTGTCATGGAGCATCGTGATGACAAATGCCATGGAGAATTGTGATGAGAGGTGGCATTGGGCATTTTGATGAAAGGGGTCATGGAATACTGGGATTACAGGGGCCATGGAGCATTGTGATAAGAAGTCACATGGAGAATAGTGATGACAGGCATCATAGAGCATTGTGAGGACAAGTGCCATTTAGCATTTTGAAGATGGGTCGTGGAGCATTGTGATGCCATGGGCCATGGAGAATTGTGTAGATAAGATTCATGGAGCATTGTGATGACATGGGCATGAAGCATGGTGATGACAACAGATCTGGAGCATTGTGATGACAAGGGCATGGAGCATTGTGATTACAGGAGACATGGAGCATTGTGATGACATTGGCAGGGATCATTGTGATTACAGGGATCATGGAGCATTGTGATGACAAGTGTCATGCAATATTGTGCTGACACAGTTCATGGAGCAATTTGATGAGAGTAGCCTTGGAGCACAGTGATGAGAGATGTCATGGGGCATTATGGTGACAGTGGTCAAGGAGCATTGTGATGAAAGTGTTCATGGAGCAACGCGAGTATCGGGACAATGGAGCATTGTGAATACAAAGGCCATGGAACATTGAGATAAGAGAGTTCATGGAGCGTTGTGATGACAAGGGTCTTGGAACCTACTGATGACACGTTTCATACAGCATTGAGATGACAAGGGCCAAGGTGAATTGTGATGACACGTGTCATGGGGCATTGTGATGACATTGGTCATCTTGCATTGTCATGAGAGTGGTCATGTAGAATTTTGATTAAAGGTATCATGGAGCACTGTGATGACAAAGGCCAAGGAACATTTTGATGACAATTGTCATTGAGCACTGTGATGACAAGTGTTCTGGAGCATTGTGATGACAAGGGCATGGAGCATTGTGATTACAGGGGCCATGGAGCATTGTGATGACAACAGCATGGAGCACTGTGATAACAGTGGTCAATTTGCATTGTGATAACAAAGACCATGAGGCATTGTGATGACAGGGGCCTTGGAGCATTGTGATGACAATGGTCATCAAGCATTGTGATGACAGGTGTCATAGAGCATTGTGATGAGAAAGACCATGGAGCATGGTGATGACAGAGGCCATGGAACATTGTGATGACAAGGACATGTACCATTGTGATGACAAGGGCAGGGAACCGTGTGGTGACCTGGGTCATGGAGAATTTTGATGACAACTGTCATGGAACGTTGTGATGACAGGGGTCATGGAGCACTGTGTTGAAAGGGAACATGGAGCAGTGTGATTACAGGGTCCATGGAGCATTGTGAATACATAGGCCATGGAACAATGTGATGACAGGGGTCATGTAGCATTGTGATGACAGGGTCATGGAGCATTGTGATTACAGGGGTTATGGGGCACTGTGATGACAGGGGCATGGAGCATTGTGATGAAAATTGTCCTGGAGCATTGTGATGACAGCTGTCACAGAGAATTGGGATGAAAGGTATCATGCAGCATTGTGATGACAACGGTCATGGATCATTTTGATGCCAGGGGTCATGGAACATTCTGATAACAAGGTTCATAAAGCATTTTGATGACAGGGGTCATGGAGCATTGTGTTGACACGGGCATGGAGCATTGTAATGATAGGATATCTGGAGCATTGTGATGAAAAGGGGATGGAGCATTTTGATGACAGGGTCCAAAGAGCATTGTGCTGACAATGGCATGGAGCATTGTGATGAAAAGGGTACTGGAGCACTGTGAGGAACGGAATCATGGATCATTGTGATGACAGGGGTCATGGAGCTTTGTAATGACAAGTGTCATGGAGCATTGTGATGACACGGTCAAGGAACATTGCCATGACAAGAATTCTGGAGCATTGTGATGAAAGGGCATGGAGCATTGTGATTAAAGGTGACAAGGAGCATTGTGATGATATGGGCAGAGAACTTTGTGATGACAGGGGTCATGGAGCATTGTGCTGAAAAGTGTCATGGAACATTGTACTGACAGATATCATGGAGCTTTTTGGTAAGAGAGGCCTTGGAGATTTGTGGTGGCAGGCGTCATGGGGCATTGTGATGACAGCGGTCTTGGAGCATTGTGATGAAAGGGGTCATGGAACACTGTGATTACAGGGGCCATGGAGCATTGTGAATACAAAGGCTATGGAGCATTGAGATGACAGGGTTCATGGAGCATTGTGATGAAAGTGATCACGGATCATTGTGATGACAAGTGTCCTGGAACCTTGTGATGACACGGTTCATGGAGCATTGTGATGACAAGGACCATGGCGAATTTTGATGACATCTGTCTTGGGGCATTGTGATGACAGTGGTCATGTAGAATTGTGATGAAAGGTATCATGGAGCACTGTGATGACAGGGGCCATGGAGCATTGTGATGACAAGTGTCATGGGGCATTTTGATGTCATTGGCATGGAGCATTATGATGACAAGAGCTCTGGAGCATTTTGATGACAATGGCATGGAGCATTGTGATGACAGTGGCCATGGAACATTGTGATGGCAAAGGCCATGGAGCATTGTGATGACAACTGTCATGGGATATTTTGATGACATTGGCATGGAACATTATGATGACAAGAGCTCTGGAGCATTTTGATGACAATGGCATGGAGCACTGTGATGACAGGGCCCATGGAGCATTGTGATGAAAATGGCAGGGAACATTGTGATGACTGGGTTCATGGAGCATTGTGATGAAAGGGGCCATGGAGCATTGGGATGACGGGCGTCTTGAGGTATGGTGATGACAGTGGTCATGGAGCATTGTGATGAAAGAGATCATGGAGCAATATGATAACAGGGGCCATGGAGCATTGTGATGACAGGTGTATTGGAGCATTTTGATGAAAGTAGACAAGGATCATTGTGATGACATGTGTCCTGGAACACTGTGATGACACAGTTCATCGATTATTGTGATGACAAGCTTCACGGCGAATTGTGATGACAGGTGTCATGGGGCATTGTGACGACATTGATCATCTAGGAATTGTGATGAAAGGTATCATGGAGCACTGTGATGACTGGGGGCATGAAACAGTGATATGAAAATTGTCCTGGATTATTGTGATGACAGCAGTCATGGGGAATTGTGATGACAGGGATTATGCAGCATTGTGTTGCCATGGGTATGGACTATTGTGATGACAATGGTCATGGAGCAATGTGATGCAAATTTTCATGGAATATCGTGATGAAAAGTGCCTAGGAGCATTGTGAGGATAAAGGCCATGGAGCATTGTGATGACAAGTGTCATGGAGCCTTGTAATGAAAGCTTTCATTGTGCACTGTGATGACAAGGGGAATGGAGTATTTTGATGAAACTGGTCCTGGAGCATTGTGATAACGAAAGCCATGGAGCATTGTGATGACAGGCATCATGGAACATTGTGAAGAAAGGGGCCATGGGGAATTGTAATGACAATAGAGAAATGTGATGAAAATGGTCAGCGAGCATAGTGATTAACGTGGTCATTGAGAATTGTGATGACAAAGGTCATGGAGAACTGTGATGACCAGGGTCATGTAGCATTGTGATGACACGTTCATGGAACATTGTGATGACAAGAATTCTGGAGCATTGTGATGACAAGGGCCATGGAGCATTGTGATGCCACGCTCATGGAACATTGTGATGACAAAATTCTGGAGCATTGTGAGGAAAAAGGCATGGAGCATTGTGATTATAGGGGACATGGAGCATTGTGATGACATGGGCAAGGAACACTGTGATGACAGGTGTTATGGAGCATTGTGATGAAAGGTGTTATGGAGCACTGTGATTACAGGGGCCATGGAGCATTGTGAATACAAAGGCCATGGAGCATTGAGATGACAGTGGTCATGGAGCATTGTGATGAAGGTGGTAATGGATCATTGTGATGACAAGTGTCCTGGGACCCTGTGATGACAGGGTTCATGGAGCATTGTGATGACAATGGTCATGGCGAATTGTGATGACAATGTCATGGGGCATTGTGATGGCAGTGGTCATCTAGAAATGTGATTAAAGTTATTATCGAGCACAGTAATGAGAGGGGCCATGGAGCTTTGTGATGACAAGTGTCATGGAGCATTGTGATGACAGGTATCATGGAGCATCGTGATGACAAATGCCATGGAAATCTGTGATTAGAGGTGGCATTGGGCATCGTGATGAAAGGGGTCATGGAGTACTGGGATTACAGGGGCCATGGAGCATTGTGATAAGAAGTGACATGGAGAATAGTGATGACAGGCATCATAGAGCATTGTGATGACAAGTGCCATTTAGCATGTTGAAGACAGGGGTCATGGAGCATTGTGATGACATGGGCCATGGAGCGTGTGTAGACAAGATTCATGGAGCATTGTGATGACACGGGCATGAAGCATGGTGATGACAACAGACCTGGAGCATTGTGATGACAAGGGCATGGAGCATTGTGATTACAGGAGACATGGAGCATTGTGATGACATTGGCAGGGATCATTGTGATTACAGGGATCATGGAGCATTGTGATGACAAGTGTCATGCAATATTGTGCTGACACAGTTCATGGAGCATTTTGATGAGAGTGGCCTTGGAGCACAGTGATGAGAGACGTCATGGGGCATTATGGTGACAGTGGTCAAGGAGCATTGTGATGAAAGTGTTCATGGAGCAACGCGAGTATCGGGACAATGGAGCATTGTGAATATAAAGGCCATGGAACATTGAGATAAGAGAGTTCATGGAGTGTTGTGATGACAAGGGTCTTGGAACCTACTGATGACACGTTTCATACAGCATTGAGATGACAAGGGCCAAGGTGAATTGTGATGACACGTGTCATGGGGCATTGTGATGACATTGGTCATCTTGCATTGTGATGAGAGTGGTCATGTAGAATTTTGATTAAAGGTATCATGGAGCACTGTGATGACAAAGGCCAAGGAACATTTTGATGACAATTGTCATTGAGCAATGTGATGACACGGGAATGGAACATTATGATGACAAGTGGTCTGGAGCATTGTGATTACAGGGGCCATGGAGCATTGTGATGACAACGGCATGGAGCATTGTGATGACAGTGGTCATTGAACATTGTGATTACAAAGACCATGAGGCATTGTGATGACAGGGGCCTTGGAGCATTGTGATGACAATGGTCATCAAGCATTGTGATGACAGGGGTCATAGAGCATTGTGATGAGAAAGACCATGGAGCATGGTGATGACAAAGGCCATGGAACATTGTGATGACAAGGCCATGTACCATTGTGATGACAAGGGCAGGGAACCTTGTGGTGACCGGGGTCATGGAGCATTTTGATGACAACTTTCATGGAACGTTTTGATGACAGGGGTCATGGAGCATTGTGTTGAAAGGGGACATGGAGCAGTGTGATGACAGGGGTCATGTAGCATTGTGATGACAGGGGCATGGAGCATTGTGATTACAGGGGTTATGGGGCACTGTGATGACAGGGGGCATGGAACATTGTGATGAAAATTGTCCTGGAGCATTGTGATGACAGCGGTCACAGAGAATTGGGATGAAAGATATCATGCAGCATTGTGAGGACAGCGGTCATGGATCATTTTGATGACAGGGGTCATGGAACATTCTGATAACAAGGTTCATACAGCATTTTGATGACAGGGGTCATGGAGCATTGTGTTGACACGGGCATGGAGCATTGTAATGATAGGATATCTGGAGCATTGTGATGAAAAGGGCATGGAGCATTTTGATGATAGGGTAAAGGAGCATTGTGCTGACAATGGCATAGAGCATTGTGATGAAAAGGGTACTGGAGCACTGGGAGGAAAGGAATCATGGATCATTGTGATGACAGGGGTCATAGAGCTTTGTGATGACAAGGGTCATGGAGCATTGTGATGACACGGTCAAGGAACATTGCGATGACAAGAATTCTGGAGCACTGTGATGAAAGGGCATGGAGCATTGTGATGAAAGGTGACAAGGAGCATTGTGATGATATGGGCAGAGAACTTTGTGATGACAGGGGCCATGGAGCATTGTGATGAAAAGTATCATGGAACATTGTACTGACAGGGACCATGGAGCTTTTGGGTAAGAGAGGCCTTGGAGATTTGCGGTGGCAGGCGTCATGGGGCATTGTGGTGACAGCGGTCTTGGAGCATTGTGATGAAAGGGGTCATGGAACACTGTGATTACAGGGGCCATGGAGCATTGTGAATACAAAGGCTATGGAGCATTGAGATGACAGGTTTCATGGAGCATTGAGATGAAAGTGATCATGGATCATTGTGATGACAAGTGTCCTGGAACCTTGTGATGACACGGTTCATGGAGCATTGTGATGACAAGGACCATGGCGAATTGTGATGACATCCGTCATGGGCCATTGTGATGACAGTGATCATGTAGAATTGTGATGAAATGTAGCATGGAGCACTGTGATGACAGGGGCCATGGAACATTGTAATGTCAAAGGCCATGGAGCATTGTGATGACAAGTGTCATGGGGCATTTTGATGACATTGGCATGGAGCATTATGATGAGAAGAGTTATCGAGCATTTTGATGACAAGGGCATGGAGCATTGTGATGACAGAGCCGATGGAGCATTGCGATGAAAAAGGCAGGGAACATTCTGATGACTGGGTTCATGGAGCATTGTGATGAAAGGGGCCATGGAGCATTGAGATGACAGGCGTCTTGCGGTATAGTGATGACAGTGGTCATGGAGCATTGTGATGAAAGAGATCATGGAGCAATATGATAACAGGGGCCATGGAGCATTGTGATGACAGGTGTTTTGGAGCATTGTGATGAAAATAGTAATGGATCATTGTGATGACATGTGTCCTGGAACACGGTGAGGACACGGTTCATCGAGTATTGTGATGACAAGGGTCATAGCGAATTGTGATGACAGGTGTCATGGGGCATCGTGATGACAATGATCATCTAGGAATTGTGATGAAAGGTATCATGGAGCACTGTGATGACTGGGGGCATGAAGCATTGTTTTGAACATTGTCCTGGATTATTGTGATGACAGCAGTCATGGATTATTGTGATAACAGGGATTATGCAGCATTGTGTTGCCATGGGTATGGACTATTGTGATGACAATGGTCATGGAGCAATGTGATGAAAGTTTTCATGGAACGTCGTGATGAAAAGTGCCTGGGAGAATTGTGACGATAAAAGCCATGGAGCATTGTGATGACAAGTGTCATGGAGCATTGGAATGAAAGCTTTCATTGTGCACTGTGATGACAAGGGGGATGGAGTATTGTGATGAAACTGGTCCTGGAGCATTGTGATAACAAAAGCCATGGAGCATTGTGATGACAGGCATCATGGAACATTGTGAAGAAAGGGGCCATGGGGAATTGTAATGACCATAGAGAAATGTGATGAAAATGGTCAGCGAGCATAGTGATTAAAGTGGTCATTGAGAATTGTGATGAAAAGTGACATAGAGCATTGTGATGGCAAAGGTCATGGAGAACTGTGATGACCAGGGTCATGTAGCATTGTGATGACACGTTCATGGAACATTGTGATGACAAGAATTCTGGAGCATTGTGATGACAAGGGCCATGGAGCATTGTGATGCCACGGTCATGGAACATTGTGATGAGAAAATTCTGGAGCATTGTGAGGAAAAAGGCATGGAGCATTGTGATTATAGGGGACATGGAGCATTGTGATGACATGGGCAAGGAACACTGTGATGACAGGTGTCATGGAGCATTGTGATGACACGGTCAAGGAACATTGCGATGACAAGAATTCTGGAGCATTGTGATGAAAGGGCATGGAGCATTGTGATGAAAGGTGACAAGGAGCATTGTGATGATATGGGCAGAGAACTTTGTGATGACAGGGGTCATGGAGCATTGTGATGAAAAGTGTCATGGAACATTGTACTGACAGGGATCATGGAGCTTTTTGGTAAGAGAGGCCTTGGAGATTTGTGGTGGCAGGCGTCATGGGGCATTGTGATGACAGCGGTCTTGGAGCATTGTGATGAAAGGGGTCATGGAGCACTGTGATTACAGGGGCCATGGAGCATTGTGAATACAAAGGCTGTGGAGCCTTGAGATGACAGGGTTCATGGAGCATTGTGATGAAAGTGATCATGGTTCATTGTGATGACAAGTGTCCTGGAACCTTGTGATGACACGGTTCATGGAGCATTGTGATGACAAGGACCATGGCGAATTGTGATGACATGTGTCATGGGCCATTGTGATGACAGTGGTCGTGTAGAATTGTGATGAAAGGTATCATGGAGCACTGTGATGACAGGGGCCATGGAACATTGTGATGACAAAGGCCATGGAGCATTGTGATGACAAGTGTCATGGGACATTTTGATGACATTGGCATGGAGTATTATGATGACAAAAGTTCTGGAGCATTTTGATGACAAGGGCATGGAGCATTGTGATGACAGAGCCCATGGAGCATTGCGATGAAAACGGCAGCGAACATTGTGATGACTGGGTTCATGGAGCATTGTGATGAAAGGGGCCATGGAGCATTGAGATGACAGGCGTCTTGAGGTATGGTGATGACAGTGGTCATGGAGCATTGTGATGAAAGAGATCATGGAGCAATATGATAACAGGGGCCATGGAGCATTGTGATGACAGGTGTATTGGAGCATTGTGAAGAAAATAATAATGGATCATTGTGATGACATGTGTCCTGGAACACTGTGATGACACGGTTCATCGAGTATTGTGATGACAAGGGTCATAGCGAATTGTGATAACAGGTGTCATGGGGCATTGTGATGACATTGATCATCTAGGAATTGTGATGAAAGGTATCATGGAGCACTGTGATGACTCGGGGCATGAAGCATTGTTTTGAACATTGTCCTGTATTATGGTGATGACAGCAGTCATGGATTATTGTGATGACAGGGATTATGCAGCATTGTGTTGCCATGGGTATAGACTATTGTGATGAAAATGGTCATGGAGCAATGTGATGAAAGTTTTCATGGAACATCGTGATGAAAAGTGCCTAGGAGCATTGTGATGATAAAGGCCATGGAGCATTGTGATGACAAGTGTCATGGAGCATTGTAATGAAAGCTTTCATTGTGCACTGGGATGACAAGGGGGATGGAGTATTGTGATGAAACTTGTCCTGGAGCATTGTGATAATGAAAGCCATGGAGCACTGTGATGACAGGCATCATGGAGCATTGTGAAGAAAGGGGCCATGGGGAATTGTAATGACAATAGAGAAATGTGATGAAAATGGTCAGCGAGCATAGTGATTAACGTGGTCATTGAGAATTGTGATGACAAAGGTCATGGAGAACTGTGATGACCAGGGTCATGTAGCATTGTGGTGACACGTTCATGGAACATTGTGATGACAAGAATTCTGGAGCATTGTGATGACAAGGGCCATGGAGCATTGTGATGCCACGGTCATGGAACATTGTGATGACAAGAATTCTGGAGCATTGTGAGGAAAAAGGCATGGAGCATTTTGATTATAGGGGACATGGAGCATTGTGATGACATGGGCAAGGAACACTGTGATGACAGGTGTTATGGAGCATTGTGATGAAAGGTGATATGGAGCACTGTGGTTACAGGGGTCATGGAGCATTGTGAATACAAAGGCCATGGAGCATTGAGATGACAGTGGTCATGGAGCATTGTGATGAAAATCGTAATGGATCATTGTGATGACAAGTGTCCTGGGACCCTGTGATGACATGGTTCATGGAGCATTGTGATGACAATGGTCATGGCGAATTGTGATGACAATGTCATGGGGCATTCTGATGGCAGTGGTCATCTAGAAATGTGATTAAAGTTATTATCGAGCACAGTAATGAGAAGGGCCATGGAGCATTGTGATGACAAGTGTCATGGATCATTGTGATGACAGGTATCATGGAGCATCGTGATGAAAAATGCCATGGAGAATTGTGATGAGAGGTGGCATTGGGCATTGTGATGAAAGGGGTCATGGAGTACTGGGATTACAGGGGCCATGGAGCATTGTGATAACAAGTGACATGGAGAATAGTGAGGACAGGCATCATAGAGCATTGTGATGACAAGCGCCATTTCGCATTTTGAAGACAGGGGTCATCAGGCATTGTGTTGACGGGGGTCACGGAGCATTGTGTTGACAAAGGGCATAGAGCACTGTGATGACAGGGGTCATGGAGCATTGTGATGACATGGGCCATGGAGCATTGTGAAGACAAGATTCATGGAGCATTGTGATGACACAGGCATGAAGCATGGTGATGACAACAGACCTGGAGCATTGTGATGACAAGGGCATGGAGCATTGTGATTACAGGAGACATGGAGCATTGTGATGACATTGGCAGGGATCATTGTGATTACAGGGATCATGGAGCATTGTGATGACAAGTGTCATGCAATATTGTGCTGACACAGTTCATGGAGCATTTTGATGAGAGTGGCCTTGGAGCACAGTGACGAGAGACGTCATGGGGCATTATGGTGACAGTGGTCAAGGAGCATTGTGATGAAAGTGTTCATGGAGCAACGCGAGTATCGGGACAATGGAGCATTGTGAATACAAAGGCCATGGAACATTGAGATAAGAGAGTTCATGGAGCATTGTGATGACAAGGGTCTTGGAACCTACTGATGACACGTTTCATACAGCATTGAGATGACAAGGGCCAAGGTGAATTGTGATGACACGTGTCATGGGGCATTGTGATGACATTGGTCATCTTGCATTGTGATGACAGTGGTCATGTAGAATTTTGATTAAAGGTATCATGGAGCACTGTGATGACAAAGGCCAAGGAACATTTTGATGACAATTGTCATTGAGCACTGTGATGACACGGGAATGGAACATTATGATGACAAGTGTTCTGGAGCATTGTGATGACAAGGGCATGGAGCATTGTGATTACAGGGGCCATGGAGCATTGTGATGACAACGGCATGGAGCATTGTGATGACAGTGGTCAATGTGCATTGTGATTACAAAGACCATGAGGCATTGTGATGACAGGGGCCTTGGAGCATTGTGATGACAATGGTCATCAAGCATTGTGATGACAGGGGTCATAGAGCATTGTGATGAGAAAGACCATGGAGCATGGTGATGACAGAGGCCATGGAACATTGTGATGACAAGGCCATGTACCATTGTGATGACAAGCGCAGGGAACCTTTTGGTGACCGGGGTCATGGAGCATTGTGATGACAACTTTCATGGAACGTTGTGATGACAGGGGTCATGGAGCACTGTGTTGAAAGGGAACATGGAGCAGTGTGATTACAGGGTCCATGGAGCATTGTGAATACATAGGCCATGGAACAATGTGATGACAGGGGTCATGTAGCATTGTGATGACAGGGTCATGGAGCATTGTGATTACGGGAGTTATGGGGCACTGTGATGACAGGGGGCATGGAGCATTGTGATGAAAATTGTCCTGGAGCATTGTGATGACAGCTGTCACAGAGAATTGGGAGAAAGGTATCATGCAGCATTGTGATGACAACGGTCATGGATCATTTTGATGCCAGGGGTCATGGAACATTCTGATAACAAGGTTCATAAAGCATTTTGATGACAGGGGTCATGGAGCATTGTGTTGACACGGGCATGGAGCATTGTAATGATAGGATATCTGGAGCATTGTGATGAAAAGGGGATGGAGCATTTTGATGACAGGGTCCAAGGAGCATTGTGCTGAAAATGGCATGGAGCATTGTGATGAAAAGGGTACTGGAGCACTGTGAGGAAAGGAATCATGGATCATTGTGATGACAGGTGTCATGGAGCTTTGTAATGACAAGTGTCATGGAGCATTGTGATGACACGGTCAAGGAACATTGCGATGACAAGAATTCTGGAGCATTGTGATGAAAGGGCATGGAGCATTGTGATGAAAGGTGACAAGGAGCATTGTGATGATATGGGCAGAGAACTTTGTGATGACAGGGGTCATGGAGCATTGTGATGAAAAGTGTCATGGAACATTGTACTGACAGATATCATGGAGCTTTTTGGTAAGAGAGGCCTTGGAGATTTGTGGTGGCAGGCGTCATGGGGCATTGTGATGACAGCGGTCTTGGAGCACTGTGATGAAAGGGGTCATGGAACACTGTGATTACAAGGGCCATGGAGCATTGTGAATACAAAGGCTATGGAGCATTGAGATGACAGGTTTCATGGAGCATTGAGATGAAAGTGATCTTTGATCATTGTGATGACAAGTGTCCTGGAACCTTGTGATGACACGGTTCATGGAGCATTGTGATGACAAGGACCATGGCGAATTGTGATGACATCTGTCATGGGGCATTGTGATGACAGTGATCATGTAGAATTGTGATGAAATGTAGCATGGAGCACTGTGATGACAGGGGCCATGGAACATTGTGATGACAAAGGCCATGGAGCATTGTGATGACAAGTGTCATGGGGCATTTTGATGACATTGGCATGGAGCATTATGATGAGAAGAGTTATGGAGCATTTTGATGACAAGGGCATGGAGCATTGTGATGACAGAGCCCATGGAGCATTGCGATGAAAAGGGCAGGGAACATTGTGATGACTGGGTTCATGGAGCATTGTGATGAAAGGGGCCATGGAGCATTGAGATGACAGGCGTCTTGCGGTATGGTGATGACAGTGGTCATGGAGCATTGTGATGAAAGAGATCATGGAGCAATACGATAACAGGGGCCATGGAGCATTGTGATGACAGGTGTATTGGAGCATTGTGAAGAAAATAGTAATGGATCATTGTGATGACATGTGTCCTGGAACACTGTGAGGACACGGTTCTTCGAGTATTGTGATGACAAGGGTCATAGCGAATTGTGATGACAGGTGTCATGGGGCATCGTGATGAGAATGATCATCTAGGTATTGTGATGAAAGGTATCATGGAGCACTGTGATGACTGGGGGCATGAAGCATTGTTTTGAACATTGTCCTGGATTATTGTGATGACAGCAGTCATGGATTATTGTGATGACAGGGATTATGCAGCATTGTGTTGCCATGGGTATGGACTATTGTGATGACAATGGTCATGGAGCAATGTGATGAAAGTTTTCATGGAACGTCGTGATGAAAAGTCCCTGGGAGCATTGTGATGATAAAAGCCATGGAGCATTGTGTTGACAAGTGTCATGGAGCATTGTAATGAAAGCTTTCATTGTGCACTGTGATGACAAGGGGGATGGAGTATTGTGATGAAACTTGTCCTGGAGCATTGTGATAACAAAAGCCATGGAGCATTGTGATGGCAGGCATCATGGAACATTGTGAAGAAAGGGGCCATGGGGAATTGTAATGACAATAGAGAAATGTGATGAAAATGGTCAGCGAGCATAGTGATTAAAGTGGTCATTGAGAATTGTGATGAAAAGTGACATAGAGCATTGTGATGACAAAGGTCATGGAGAACTGTGATGACCAGGGTCATGTAGCATTGTGATGACACGTTCTTGGAACTTTGTGATGACAAGAATTCTGGAGCATTGTGATGACAAGGGCCATGGAGCATTGTGATGCCACGGTCATGGAACATTGTGATGAGAAAATTCTGGAGCATTGTGAGAAAAAAGGCATGGAGCATTGTGATTATAGGGGACATGGAGCATTGTGATGACATGGGCAAGGAACATTGTGATGACAGGTGTTATGGAGCATTGTGATGAAAGGTGTTATGGAGCACTGTGACTAAAGGGGTCATGGAGCATTGTGAATACAAAGGCCATGGAGCATTGAGATGACAGTGGTCATGGAGCATTGTGATGAAAATGGTAATGGATCATTGTGATGACAAGTGTCCTGGGACCCTGTGATGACATGGTTCATGGAGCCTTGTGATGACAATGGTCATGGCGAATTGTGATGACAATGTCATGGGGCATTGTGATGGCAGTGGTCATCTAGAAATGTGATTAATGTTATTATCGAGCACAGTAATGAGAAGGGCCATGGAGCATTGTGATGACAAGTGTCATGGAGCATTGTGATGACAGGTATCATGGAGCATCGTGATGACAAATGGCATGGAGAATTGTGATGAGAGGTGGCATTGGGCATTGTGATGAAAGGGGTCATGGAGAAGTGGGATTACAGGGGCCATGGAACATTGTGATAACAAGTGACATGGAGAAGAGTGAGGACAGGCATCATAGAGCATTGTGATGACAAGCGCCATTTCGCATTTTGAAGACAGGGGTCATCAGGCATTGTGTTGACGGGGGTCACGGAGCATTGTGTTGACAAAGGCCATAGAGCATTGTGATGACAGGGGTCATGGAGCATTGTGATGACATGGGCCATGGAGCATTGTGAAGACAAGATTCATGGAGCATTGTGATGACACAGGCATGAAGCATGGTGATGACAACAGACCTGGAGCATTGTGATGACAAGGGCATGGAGCATTGTGATTACAGGAGACGTGGAGCATTGTGATGACATTGGCAGGGATCATTGTGATTACAGGGATCATGGAGCATTGTGATGACAAGTGTCATGCAATATTGTGCTGACACAGTTCATGGAGCATTTTGATGAGAGTGGCCTTTGAGCACAGTGATGAGAGACGTCATGGGGCATTATGGTGACAGTGGTCAAGGAGCATTGTGATGAAAGTGTTCATGGAGCAACGCGAGTATCGGGACAATGGAGCATTGTGAATACAAAGGCCATGGAACATTGAGATAAGAGAGTTCATGGAGCGTTGTGATGACAAGGGTCTTGGAACCTACTGATGACACGTTTCATACAGCATTGAGATGACAAGGGCCAAGGTGAATTGTGATGACACGTGTCATGGGGCATTGTGATGACATTGGTCATCTTGCATTGTGATGAGAGTGGTCATGTAGAATTTTGATTAAAGGTATCATGGAGCACTGTGATGACAAAGGCCAAGGAACATTTTGATGACAATTGTCATTGAGCAATGTGATGACACGGGAATGGAACATTATGATGACAAGTGTTCTGGAGCATTGTGATGACAAGGGCATGGAGCATTGTGATTACAGGGGCCATGGAGCATTGTGATGACAACGGCATGGAGCATTGTGATGACAGTGGTCAATGTGCATTGTGATTACAAAGACCATGAGGCATTGTGATGACAGGGGCCTTGGAGCATTGTGATGACAATGGTCATCAAGCATTGTGATGACAGGGGTCATAGAGCATTGTGATGAGAAAGACCATGGAGCATGGTGATGACAGAGGCCATGGAACATTGTGATGACAAGGCCATGTACCATTGTGATGACAAGGGCAGGGAACCTTGTGGTGACCGGGGTCATGGAGCATTTTGATGACAACTTTCATGGAACGTTGTGATGACAGGGGTCATGGAGCACTGTGTTGAAAGGGAACATGGAACAGTGTGATTACAGGGTCCATGGAGCATTGTGAATACATAGGCCATGGAACAATGTGATGACAGGGGTCATGTAGCATTGTGATGACAGGGTCATGGAGCATTGTGATTACAGGGGTTATGGGGCACTGTGATGACAGGGGGCATGGAGCATTGTGATGAAAATTGTCCTGGAGCATTGTGATGACAGCTGTCACAGAGAATTGGGATGAAAGGTATCATGCAGCATTGTGAGGAAAGCGGTCATGGATTCTTTTTATGACAGAGGTCATGGAACATTCTGATAACAAGTTTCATACAGCATTTTGGTGACAGGTGTCATGGAGCATTGTGTTGACACGGGCATGGAGCATTGTAATGATAGGATATCTGGAGCATTGTGATGAAAAGGGGATGGAGCATTTTGATGACAGGGTCCAAGGAGCATTGTGCTGACAATGGCATGGAGCATTGTGATGAAAATGGTACTGGAGCACTGTGAGGAAAGGAATCATGGATCATTGTGATGACAGGGGTCATGGAGCTTTGTGCTGACAAGGGTCATGGAGCATTGTGATGACACCGTCAAGGAACATTGCGATGACAAGAATTCTGGAGCATTGTGATGAAAGGGCATGGAGCATTGTGATGAAAGGTGACAAGGAGCATTGTGATGATATGGGCAGAGAACTTTGTGATGACAGGGGTCATGGAGCATTGTGATGAAAAGTGTCATGGAACATTGTACTGACAGGGATCATGGAGCTTTTGGGTAAGAGAGGCCTTGGAGATTTGCGGTGGCAGGCGTCATGGTGCATTGTGGTGACAGCGGTCTTGGAGCACTGTGATGAAAGGGGTCATGGAACACTGTGATTACAGGGGCCATGGAGCACTGTGAATACAAAGGCTATGGAGCATTGAGATGACAGGTTTCATGGAGCATTGAGATGAAAGTGATCATTGATCATTGTGATGACAAGTGTCCTGGAACCTTGTGATGACACGGTTCATGGAGCATTGTGATGACAAGGACCATGGCGAATTGTGATGACATCTGTCATGGGCCATTGTGATGACAGTGATCATGTAGAATTGTGATGAAATGTAGCATGGAGCACTGTGATGACAGGGGCCATGGAACACTGTGATGACAAAGGCCATGGAGCATTGTGATGACAAGTGTCATGGGGCATTTTGATGACATTGGCATGGAGCATTATGATGAGAAGAGTTATGGAGCATTTTGATGACAAGGGCATGGAGCATTGTGATGACAGAGCCCATGGAGCATTGCGATGAAAAGGGCAGGGAACATTGTGATGACTGGGTTCATGGAGCATTGTGATGAAAGGGGCCATGGAGCATTGAGATGACAGGCGTCTTGCGGTATGGTGATGACAGTGGTCATGGAGCATTGTGATGAAAGAGATCATGGAGCAATATGATAACAGGGGCCATGGAGCATTGTGATGACAGGTGTATTGGAGCATTGTGATGAAAATAGTAATGGATCATTGTGATGACATGTGTGCTGGAACACGGTGAGGACACGGTTCATCGAGTATTGTGAAGACAAGGGTCCTAGCAAATTGTGATGACAGGTGTCATGGGGCATCGTGATGACAATGATCATCTAGGAATTGTGATGAAAGGTATCATGGAGCACTGTGATGACTGGGGGCATGAAGCATTGTTTTGAACATTGTCCTGGATTATGGTGATGACAGCAGTCATGGATTATTGTGATGAAGGGATTATGCAGCATTGTGTTGCCATGGGTATGGACTATTGTGATGACAATGGTCATGGAGCAATGTGATGAAAGTTTTCATGGAACGTCGTGATGAAAAGTGCCTGGGAGCATTGTGACGATAAAGGCCATGGAGCATTGTGATGACAAGTGTCATGGAGCATTGTAATGAAAGCTTTCATTGTAAACTGTGATGACAAGGGGGATGGAGTATTGTGATGAAACTTGTCCTGGAGCATTGTGATAACGAAAGCCATGGAGCATAGTGATGACAGGCATCATGGAGCATTGTGAAGAAAGGGGCCATGGGGAATTGTAATGACAATAGAGAAATGTGATGAAAATGTTCAGCGAGCATAGTGATTAAAGTGGTCATTGAGAATTGTGATGACAAAGGTCATGGAGAACTATGATGACCAGGGTCATGTAGCATTGTGATGACACGTTCATGGAACATTGTGATGACAAGAATTCTGGAGCATTGTGATGACAAGGGCCATGGAGCATTGTGATGCCACGGTCATGGAACATTGTGATGACAAAATTCTGGAGCATTGTGAGGAAAAAGGCATGGAGCATTGTGATTATAGGGGACATGGAGCATTGTGATGACATGGGCAAGGAACACTGTGATGATAGGTGTTATGGAGCATTGTGATGAAAGGTGATATGGAGCACTGTGATTACAGGGGTCATGGAGCATTGTGAATACAAAGGCCATGGAGCATTGAGATGACAGTGGTCATGGAGCATTGTGATGAAAATGGTAATGGATCATTGTGATGACAAGTGTCCTGGGACCATGTGATGACATGGTTCATGGAGCATTGTGATGACAATGGTCATGGCGAATTGTGATGACAATGTCATGGGGCATTGTGATGGCAGTGGTCATCTAGAAATGTGATTAAAGTTATTATCGAGCACAGTAAAGAGAGGGGCCATGGAGCATTGTGATGACAAGTGTCATGGAGCATTGTGATGACAGGTATCATGGAGCATCGTGATGACAAATGGCATGGAGAATTGTGATGAGAGGTGGCATTGGGCATTGTGATGAAAGGGGTCATGGTGTACTGGGATTACAGGGGCCATGGAGAATTGTGATGACAACGGCATGGAGCATTGTGATGACAGTGGTCAATGTGCATTGTGATTACAAAGACCATGAGGCATTGTGATGACAGGGGCCTTGGAGCATTGTGATGACAATGGTCATCAAGCATTGTGATGACAGGGGTCATAGAGCATTGTGATGAGAAAGACCATGGAGCATGGTGATGACAGAGGCCATGGAACATTGTGATGACAAGGCCATGTACCATTGTGATGACAAGGGCAGGGAACCTTGTGGTGACCGGGGTCATGGAGCATTTTGATGACAACTTTCATGGAACGTTGTGATGACAGGGGTCATGGAGCACTGTGTTGAAAGGGAACATGGAGCAGTGTGATTAGAGGGTCCATGGAGAATTGTGAATACATAGGCCATGGAACAATGTGATGACAGGGGTCATGTAGCATTGTGATGACAGGGTCATGGAGCATTGTTATTACAGGGGTTATGGGGCACTGTGATGACAGGGGGCATGGAGCATTGTGATGAAAATTGTCCTGGAGCATTGTGATGACAGCTGTCACAGAGAATTGGGATGAAAGGTATCATGCAGCATTGTGATGACAACGGTCATGGATCATTTTGATGCCAGGGGTCATGGAACATTCTGACAACAAGGTTCATACAGCATTTTGATGACAGGTGTCATGGAGCATTGTGTTGACACGGGCATGGAGCATTGTAATGATAGGATATCTGGAGCATTGTGATGAAAAGGGGATGGAGCATTTTGATGACAGGGTCCAAGGAGCATTGTGCTGACAATGGCATGGAGCATTGTGATGCCACAGTCATTGAACATTGTGATGACAAATTTCTGGAGCATTGTGAGGAAAAAGGCATGGAGCATTGTGATTATAGGGGACATGGAGCATTGTGATGACATGGGCAAGGAACACTGTGATGACAGGTGTTATGGAGCATTGTGATGAAAGGTGTTATGGAGCACTGTGATTACAGGGGCCATGGAGCATTGTGAATACAAAGGCCATGGAGCATTGAGATGACAGTGGTCATGGAGCATTGTGATGAAGGTGGTAATGGATCATTGTGATGACAAGTGTCCTGGGACCCTGTGATGACATGGTTCATGGAGCATTGTGATGACAATGGTCATGGCGAATTGTGATGACAATGTCATGGGGCATTGTGATGGCAGTGGTCATCTAGAAATGTGATTAAAGTTATTATCGAGCACAGTAATGAGAGGGGCCATGGAGCTTTGTGATGACAAGTGTCATGGAGCATTGTGATGACAGGTATCATGGAGCATCGTGATGACAAATGCCATGGAAAGCTGTGATTAGAGGTGGCATTGGGCATTGTGATGAAAGGGGTCATGGAGTACTGGGATAACAGGGGCCATGGAGCATTGTGATAAGAAGTGACATGGAGAATAGTGATGACAGGCATCATAGAGCATTGTGATGACAAGTGCCATTTAGCATGTTGAAGACAGGGGTCATGGAGCATTGTGATGACATGGGCCATGGAGCGTGTGTAGACAAGATTCATGGAGCATTGTGATGACACGGGCATGAAGCATGGTGATGACAACAGACCTGGAGCATTGTGATGACAAGGGCATGGAGCATTGTGATTACAGGAGACATGGAGCATTGTGATGACATTGGCAGGGATCATTGTGATTACAGGGATCATGGAGCATTGTGATGACAAGTGTCATGCAATATTGTGCTGACACAGTTCATGGAGCATTTTAATGAGAGTGGCCTTGGAGCACAGTGATGAGAGACGTCATGGGGCATTATGGTGACAGTGGTCAAGGAGCATTGTGATGAAAGTGTTCGTGGACCAACGCGAGTATCGGGACAATGGAGCATTGTGAATACAAAGGCCATGGAACATTGAGATAAGAGAGTTCATGGAGTGTTGTGATGACAAGGGTCTTGGAACCTACTGATGACACGTTTCATACAGCATTGAGATGACAAGGGCCAAGGTGAATTGTGATGACACGTGTCATGGGGCATTGTGATGACATTGGTCATCTTGCATTGTGATGACAGTGGTCATGTAGAATTTTGATTAAAGGTATCATGGAGCACTGTGATGACAAAGGCCAAGGAACATTTTGATGACAATTGTCATTGAGCAATGTGATGACACGGGAATGGAACATTATGACAAGTGTTCTGGAGCATTGTGATTACAGGGGCCATGGAGCATTGTGATGACAACGGCATGGAGCATTGTGATAACAGTGGTCATTGAGCATTGTGATTACAAAGACCATGAGGCATTGTGATGACAGGGGTCATGGAGCTTTGTGATGACAAGGGTCATGGAGCATTGTGATGACACGGTCAAGGAACATTGCCATGACAAGAATTCTGGAGCATTGTGATGAAAGTGCATGGAGCATTGTGATTAAAGGTGACAAGGAGCATTGTGATGATATGGGCAGAGAACTTTGTGATGACAGGGGTCATGGAGCATTGTGATGAAAAGTGTCATGGAACATTGTACTGACAGGGATCATGGAGCTTTTTGGTAAGAGAGGCCTTGGAGATTTGTGGTGCCAGGCGTCATGGGGCATTGTGATGACAGCGGTCTTGGAGCATTGTGATGAAAGGGGTCATGGAGCACTGTGATTACAGGGGCCATGGAGCATTGTGAATACAAAGGCTATGGAGCATTGAGATGACAGGGTTCATGGAGCATTGTGATGAAAGTGATCATGGTTCATTGTGATGACAAGTGTCCTGGAACCTTGTGATGACACGGTTCATGGAGCATTGTGATGACAAGGACCATGGCGAATTGTGATGACATCTGTCATGGGCCATTGTGATGACAGTGGTCGTGTAGAATTGTGATGAAAGGTATCATGGAGCACTGTGATGACAAGGGCCATGGAACATTGTGATGACAAAGGCCATGGAGCATTGTGATGACAAGTGTCATGGGGCATTTTGATGACATTGGCATGGAGCATTATGATGACAAGAGTTCTGGAGCATTTTGATGACAAGGGCATGGAGCATTGTGATGACAGAGCCCATGGAGCATTGCGATGAAAACGGCAGGGAACATTGTGATGACTGGGTTCATGGAACATTGTGATGAAAGGGGCCATGGAGCATTGAGATGACAGGCGTCTTGAGGTATGGTGATGACAGTGGTCATGGAGCATTGTGATGAAAGAGATCATGGAGCAATATGATAACAGGGGCCAAGGAGCATTGTGATGACAGGTGTATTGGAGCATTGTGAAGAAAATAGTAATGGATCATTGTGATGACATGTGTCCTGGAACACTGTGATGACACGGTTCATCGAGTATTGTGATGACAAGGGTCATAGCGAATTGTGATAACAGGTGTCATGGGACATTGTGATGACATTGATCATCTAGGAATTGTGATGAAAGGTATCATGGAGCACTGTGATGACTCGGGGCATGAAGCATTGTTTTGAACATTGTCCTGTATTATGGTGATGACAGCAGTCATGGATTATTGTGATGACATGGATTATGCAGCATTGTGTTGCCATGGGTATAGACTATTGTGATGAAAATGGTCATGGAGCAATGTGATGAAAGTTTTCATGGAACATCGTGATGAAAAGTGCCTGGGAGCATTGTGACGATAAAGGCCATGGAGCATTGTGATGACAAGTGTCATGGAGCATTGTAATGAAAGCTTTCATTGTGCACTGGGATGACAAGGGGGATGGAGTATTGTGATGAAACTTGTCCTGGAGCATTGTGATAATGAAAGCCATGGAGCACTGTGATGACAGGCATCATGGAGCATTGTGAAGAAAGGGGCCATGGGGAATTGTAATGACAATAGAGAAATGTGATGAAAATGGTCAGCGAGCATAGTGATTAAAGTGGTCATTGAGAATTGTGATGACAAAGGTCATGGAGAACTGTGATGACCAGGGTCATGTAGCATTGTGGTGACACGTTCATGGAACATTGTGATGACAAGAATTCTGGAGCATTGTGATGACAAGGGCGATGGAGCATTGTGATGCCACGGTCATGGAACATTGTGATGACAAGAATTCTGGAGCATTGTGAGGAAAAAGGCATGGAGCATTTTGATTATAGGGGACATGGAGCATTGTGATGACATGGGCAAGGAACACTGTGATGACAGGTGTTATGGAGCAATGTGATGACAAGTGTCATGGAACATTGTGATGAGAGGGGCCTTGGAGAATTGTGATGACAGGCGTCATGAGGCATTGAGATGGCAGTTTTCATGGAGCATTATGATGAAAGGTGTTATGGAGCACTGTGATTACAGGGGCCATGGAGCATTGTGAATACAAAGGCCATGGAGCATTGAGATGACAGTGGTCATGGAGCATTGTGATGAAAGTGGTAATGGATCATTGTGATGACAAGTGTCCTGGGACCCTGTGATGACATGGTTCATGGAGCATTGTGATGACAATGGTCATGGCGAATTGTGATGACAATATCATGGGGCATTGTGATGGCAGTGGTCATCTAGAAATGTGATTAAAGTTATTATGGAGCACAGTAATGAGAGGGGCCATGGAGCATTGTGATGACAAGTGTCATGGAGCATTGTGATGACAGGTGTCATGGAGCATCGTGATGACAAATGCCATGAAGAATTGTGATGAGAGGTGGCATTGGGCATTTTGATGAAAGGGGTCATGGAATACTGGGATTACAGGGGCCATGGAGCATTGTGATAAGAAGTGACACGGAGAATAGTGATGACAGGCATCATAGAGCATTGTGAGGACAAGTGCCATTTAGCATTTTGAAGACGGGTCGTGGAGCATTGTGATGCCATGGGCCATGGAGAATTGGGTAGATAAGATTCATGGAGCATTGTGATGACATGGGCATGAAGCATGGTGATGACAACAGATCTGGAGCATTGTGATGACAAGGGCATGGAGCATTGTGATTACAGGATACATGGAGCATTGTGATGACATTGGCAGGGATCATTGTGATTACAGGGATCATGGAGCATTGTGATGACAAGTGTCATGCAATATTGTGCTGACACAGTTCATGGAGCATTTTGATGAGAGTAGCCTTGGAGCACAGTGATGAGAGACGTCATGGGGCATTATGGTGACAGTGGTCAAGGAGCATTGTGATGAAAGTGTTCATGGAGCAACGCGAGTATCGGGACAATGGAGCATTGTGAATGCAAAGGCCATGGAACATTGAGATAAGAGAGTTCATGGAGCGTTGTGATGACAAGGGTCTTGGAACCTACTGATGACACGTTTCATACAGCATTGAGATGACAAGGGCCAAGGTGAATTGTGATGACACGTGTCATGGGGCATTGTGATGACATTGGTCATCTTGCATTGTGATGAGAGTGGTCATGTAGAATTTTGATTAAAGGTATCATGGAGCACTGTGATGACAAAGGCCAAGGAACATTTTGATGACAATTGTCATTGAGCACTGTGATGACACGGGAATGGAACATTATGATGACAAGGGTTCTGGAGCATTGTGATGACAAGGGCATGGAGCATTGTGATTACAGGGGCCATGGAGCATTGTGATGACAACGGCATGGAGCACTGTGATAACAGTGGTCAATTTGCATTGTGGTAACAAAGACCATGAGGCATTGTGATGACAGGGGCCTTGGAGCATTGTGATGACAATGGTCATCAAGCATTGTGATGACAGTGGTCATAGAGCATTGTGATGAGAAAGACCATGGAGCATGGTGATGACAGAGGCCATGGAACATTGTGATGACAAGGACATGTACCATTGTGATGACAAGGGCAGGGAACCTTGTGGTGACCTGGGTCATGGAGAATTTTGATGACAACTGTCATGGAACGTTGTGATGACAGGGGTCATGGAGCACAGTGTTGAAAGGGAACATGGAGCAGTGTGATTACAGGGTCCATGGAGCATTGTGAATACATAGGCCATGGAACAATGTGATGACAGGGGTCATGTAGCATTGTGATGACAGGGTCATGGAGCATTGTGATTACAAGGGTTATGGGGCACTGTGATGACAGGGGCATGGAGCATTGTGATGAAAATTGTCCTGGAGCATTGTGATGACAGCTGTCACAGAGAATTGGGATGAAAGGTATCATGCAGCATTGTGATGACAACGGTCATGGATCATTTTGATGCCAGGGGTCATGGGACATTCTGATAACAAGGTTCATAAAGCATTTTGATGACAGGGGTCATGGAGCATTGTGTTGACACGGGCATGGAGCATTGTAATGATAGGATATCTGGAGCATTGTGATGAAAAGGGGATGGAGCATTTTGATGACAGGGTCCAAAGAGCATTGTGCTGACAATGGCATGGAGCATTGTGATGAAAAGGGTACTGGAGCACTGGGAGGAAAGGAATCATGGATCATTGTGATGACAGGGGTCATGGAGCTTTGTAATGACAAGTGTCATGGAGCATTGTGATGACACGGTCAAGGAACATTGCCATGACAAGAATTCTGGAGCATTGTGATGAAAGGGCATGGAGCATTGTGATTAAAGGTGACAAGGAGCATTGTGATGATATGGGCAGAGAACTTTGTGATGACAGGGGTCATGGAGCATTGTGCTGAAAAGTGTCATGGAACATTGTACTGACAGATATCATGGAGCTTTTTGGTAAGAGAGGCCTTGGAGATTTGTGGTGGCAGGCGTCATGGGGCATTGTGATGACAGCGGTCTTGGAGCACTGTGATGAAAGGGGTCATGGAACACTGTGATTACAGGGGCCATGGAGCATTGTGAATACAAAGGCTATGGAGCATTGAGATGACAGGGTTCATGGAGCATTGTGATGAAAGTGATCACGGATCATTGTGATGACAAGTGTCCTGGAACCTTGTGATGACACGGTTCATGGAGCATTGTGATGACAAGGACCATGGCGAATTTTGATGACATCTGTCTTGGGGCATTGTGATGACAGTGGTCATGTAGAATTGTGATGAAAGGTATCATGGAGCACTGTGATGACAGGGGCCATGGAACATTGTGATGACAAAGGCCATGGAGCATTGTGATGACAAGTGTCATGGGGCATTTTGATGTCATTGGCATGGAGCATTATGATGACAAGAGCTCTGGAGCATTTTGATGACAATGGCATGGAGCATTGTGATGACAGTGGCCATGGAACATTGTGATGGCAAAGGCCATGGAGCATTGTGATGACAACTGTCATGGGATATTTTGATGACATTGGCATGGAACATTATGATGACAAGAGCTCTGGAGCATTTTGATGACAATGGCATGGAGCACTGTGATGACAGGGCCCATGGAGCATTGTGATGAAAATGGCAGGGAACATTGTGATGACTGGGTTCATGGAGCATTGTGATGAAAGGGGCCATGGAGCATTGGGATGACGGGCGTCTTGAGGTATGGTGATGACAGTGGTCATGGAGCATTGTGATGAAAGAGATCATGGAGCAATATGATAAGAGGGGCCATGGAGCATTGTGATGACAGGTGTATTGGAGCATTTTGATGAAAGTAGACAAGGATCATTGTGATGACATGTGTCCTGGAACACTGTGATGACACAGTTCATCGATTATTGTGATGACAAGCTTCACGGCGAATTGTGATGACAGGTGTCATGGGGCATTGTGACGACATTGATCATCTAGGAATTGTGATGAAAGGTATCATGGAGCACTGTGATGACTGGGGGCATGAAACAGTGATATGAAAATTGTCCTGGATTATTGTGATGACAGCAGTCATGGGGAATTGTGATGACAGGGATTATGCAGCATTGTGTTGCCATGGGTATGGACTATTGTGATGACAATGGTCATGGAGCAATGTGATGCAAATTTTCATGGAATATCGTGATGAAAAGTGCCTAGGAGCATTGTGAGGATAAAGGCCATGGAGCATTGTGATGACAAGTGTCATGGAGCCTTGTAATGAAAGCTTTCATTGTGCACTGTGATGACAAGGGGAATGGAGTATTTTGATGAAACTGGTCCTGGAGCATTGTGATAACGAAAGCCATGGAGCATTGTGATGACAGGCATCATGGAACATTGTGAAGAAAGGGGCCATGGGGAATTGTAATGACAATAGAGAAATGTGATGAAAATGGTCAGCGAGCATAGTGATTAACGTGGTCATTGAGAATTGTGATGACAAAGGTCATGGAGAACTGTGATGACCAGGGTCATGTAGCATTGTGATGACACGTTCATGGAACATTGTGATGACAAGAATTCTGGAGCATTGTGATGACAAGGGCCATGGAGCATTGTGATGCCACGCTCATGGAACATTGTGATGACAAAATTCTGGAGCATTGTGAGGAAAAAGGCATGGAGCATTGTGAATATAGGGGACATGGAGCATTGTGATGACATGGGCAAGGAACACTGTGATGACAGGTGTTATGGAGCATTGTGATGAAAGGTGTTATGGAGCACTGTGATTACAGGGGCCATGGAGCATTGTGAATACAAAGGCCATGGAGCATTGAGATGACAGTGGTCATGGAGCATTGTGATGAAAGTGGTAATGGATCATTGTGATGACAAGTGTCCTGGGACCCAGTGATGACATGGTTCATGGAGCATTGTGATGACAATGGTCATGGCGAATTGTGATGACAATGTCATGGGGCATTGTGATGGCAGTGGTCATCTAGAAATGTGATTAAAGTTATTATCGAGCACAGTAATGAGAGGGGCCATGGAGCTTTGTGATGACAAGTGTCAGGGAGCATTGTGATGACAGGTATCATGGAGCATCGTGATGACAAATGCCATGGAGAGTTGTGATTAGAGGTGGCATTGGGCATTGTGATGAAAGGGTTCATGGAGTACTGGGATTACAGGGGCCATGGAGCATTGTGATAAGAAGTGACATGGAGAAAAGTGATGACAGGCATCATAGAGCATTGTGATGACAAGTGCCATTTAGCATTTTGAAGACAGGGGTCATGGAGCATTGTGATGACATGGGCCATGGAGCGTGTGTAGACAAGATTCATGGAGCATTGTGATGACACGGGCATGAAGCATGGTGATGACAACAGACCTGGAGCATTGTGATGACAAGGGCATGGAGCATTGTGATTACAGGAGACATGGAGCATTGTGATGACATTGGCAGGGATCATTGTGATTACAGGGATCATGGAGCATTGTGATGACAAGTGTCATGCAATATTGTGCTGACACAGTTCATGGAGCATTTTGATGAGAGTGGCCTTGGAGCACAGTGATGAGAGACGTCATGGGGCATTATGGTGACAGTGGTCAAGGAGCATTGTGATGAAAGTGTTCATGGAGCAACGCGAGTATCGGGACAATGGAGCATTGTGAATATAAAGGCCATGGAACATTGAGATAAGAGAGTTCATGGAGTGTTGTGATGACAAGGGTCTTGGAACCTACTGATGACACGTTTCATACAGCATTGAGATGACAAGGGCCGAAGTGAATTGTGATGACACGTGTCATGGGGCATTGTGATGACATTGGTCATCTTGCATTGTGATGAGAGTGGTCATGTAGAATTTTGATTAAAGGTATCATGGAGCACTGTGATGACAAAGGCCAAGGAACATTTTGATGACAATTGTCATTGAGCAATGTGATGACACGGGAATGGAACATTATGCTGACAAGTGTTCTGGAGCATTGTGATTACAGGGGCCATGGAGCATTGTGATGACAACGGCATGGAGCATTGTGATGACAGTGGTCATTGAGCATTGTGATTACAAAGACCATGAGGCATTGTGATGACAGGGGCCTTGGAGCATTGTGATGACAATGGTCATCAAGCATTGTGATGACAGGGGTCATAGAGCATTGTGATGAGAAAGACCATGGAGCATGGTGATGACAAAGGCCATGGAACATTGTGTTGACAAGGCCATGTACCATTGTGATGACAAGGGCAGGGAACCGTGTGGTGACCGGGGTCATGGAGCATTTTGATGACAACTTTCATGGAACGTTGTGATGACAGGGGTCATGGAGCATTGTGTTGAAAGGGGACATGGAGCAGTGTGATTACAGGGTCCATGGAGCATTGTGAATACATAGGCCATGGAACAATGTGATGACAGGGGTCATGTAGCATTCTGATGACAGGGTCATGGAGCATTGTGATTACAGGGGTTATGGGGCACTGTGATGACAGGGGGCATGGAACATTGTGATGAAAATTGTCCTGGAGCATTGTGATGACAGCGGTCACAGAGAATTGGGATGAAAGATATCATGCAGCATTGTGAGGACAGCGGTCATGGATCATTTGGATGACAGGGGTCATGGAACATTCTGATAACAAGGTTCATACAGCATTTTGATGACAGGGGTCATGGAGCATTGTGTTGACACGGGCATGGAGCATTGTAATGATAGGATATCTGGAGCATTGTGATGAAAAGGGGATGGAGCATTTTGATGACAGGGTCCAAGGAGCATTGTGCTGACAATGGCATGGAGCATTGTGATGAAAATGGTACTGGAGCACTGTGAGGAAAGGAATCATGGATCATTGTGTTGACAGGGGTCATGGAGCTTTGTGATGACAAGGGTCATGGAGCATTGTGATGACACGGTCAAGGAACATTGCGATGACAAGAATTCTGGAGCATTGTGATGAAAGGGCATGGAGCATTGTGATGAAAGGTGACAAGGAGCATTGTGATGATATGGGCAGAGAACTTTGTGATGACAGGGGTCATGGAGCATTGTGATGAAAAGTGTCATGGAACATTGTACTGACAGGGATCATGGAGCTTTTGGGTAAGAGAGGCCTTGGAGATTTGCGGTGGCAGGCGTCATGGGGTATTGTGGTGACAGCGGTCTTGGAGCATTGTGATGAAAGGGGTCATGGAACACTGTGATTACAGGGGCCATGGAGCATTGTGAATACAAAGGCTATGGAGCATTGAGATGACAGGTTTCATGGAGCATTGAGATGAAAGTGATCTTTCATCATTGTGATGACAAGTGTCCTGGAACCTTGTGATGACACGGTTCATGGAGCATTGTGATGACAAGGACCATGGCGAATTGTGATGACATCCGTCATGGGCCATTGTGATGACAGTGATCATGTAGAATTGTGATGAAATGTAGCATGGAGCACTGTGATGACAGGGGCCATGGAACATTGTAATGACAAAGGCCATGGAGCATTGTGATGACAAGTGTCATGGGGCATTTTGATGACATTGGCATGGAGCATTATGATGAGAAGAGTTATGGAGCATTTTGATGACAAGGGCATGGAGCATTGTGATGACAGAGCCCATGGAGCATTGCGATGAAAAAGGCAGGGAACATTGTGATGACTGGGTTCATGGAGCATTGTGATGAAAGGGGCCATGGAGCATTGAGATGACAGGCGTCTTGCGGTATAGTGATGACAGTGGTCATGGAGCATTGTGATGAAAGAGATCATGGAGCAATATGATAACAGGGGCCATGGAGCATTGTGATGACAGGTGTTTTGGAGCATTGTGATGAAAATAGTAATGGATCATTGTGATGACATGTGTCCTGGAACACGGTGAGGACACGGTTCATCGAGTATTGTGATGACAAGGGTCATAGCGAATTGTGATGACAGGTGTCATGGGGCATCGTGATGACAATGATCATCTAGGAATTGTGATGAAAGGTATCATGGAGCACTG
Organism: Balaenoptera ricei; assembly: GCF_028023285.1. Classification (NCBI taxonomy): domain Eukaryota; kingdom Metazoa; phylum Chordata; class Mammalia; order Artiodactyla; family Balaenopteridae; genus Balaenoptera; species Balaenoptera ricei. The sequence goes on along the minus strand of NW_026777433.1, from coordinate 1,924,885 downwards.
TGATGACTGGGGGCATGAAGCATTGTTTTGAACATTGTCCTGGATTATTGTGATGACAGCAGTCATGGATTATTGTGATAACAGGGATTATGCAGCATTGTGTTGCCATGGGTATGGACTATTGTGATGACAATGGTCATGGAGCAATGTGATGAAAGTTTTCATGGAACGTCGTGATGAAAAGTGCCTGGGAGAATTGTGACGATAAAAGCCATGGAGCATTGTGATGACAAGTGTCATGGAGCATTGTAATGAAAGCTTTCATTGTGCACTGTGATGACAAGGGGGATGGAGTATTGTGATGAAACTGGTCCTGGAGCATTGTGATAACAAAAGCCATGGAGCATTGTGATGACAGGCATCATGGAACATTGTGAAGAAAGGGGCCATGGGGAATTGTAATGACCATAGAGAAATGTGATGAAAATGGTCAGCGAGCATAGTGATTAAAGTGGTCATTGAGAATTGTGATGAAAAGTGACATAGAGCATTGTGATGACAAAGGTCATGGAGAACTGTGATGACCAGGGTCATGTAGCATTGTGATGACACGTTCATGGAACATTGTGATGACAAGAATTCTGGAGCATTGTGATGACAAGGGCCATGGAGCATTGTGATGCCACGCTCATGGAACATTGTGATGACAAAATTCTGGAGCATTGTGAGGAAAAAGGCATGGAGCATTGTGATTATAGGGGACATGGAGCATTGTGATGACATGGGCAAGGAACACTGTGATGACAGGTGTTATGGAGCATTGTGATGAAAGGTGATATGGAGCACTGTGATTACAGGGGTCATGGAGCATTGTGAATACAAAGGCCATGGAGCATTGAGATGACAGTGGTCATGGAGCATTGTGATGAAAATGGTAATGGATCATTGTGATGACAAGTGTCCTGGGACCCTGTGATGACATGGTTCATGGAACATTGTGATGACAAGGCCATGTACCATTGTGATGACAAGGGCAGGGAACCTTGTGGTGACCGGGGTCATGGAGCATTTTGATGACAACTTTCATGGAACGTTGCGATGACAGGGGTCATGGAGTATTGTGTTGAAAGGGAACATGGAGCAGTGTGATTACAGGGTCCATGGAGCATTGTGAAAACATAGGCCATGGAACAATGTGATGACAGGGGTCATGTAGCATTGTGATGACAGGGTCATGGAGCATTGTGATTACAGGGGTTATGGGGCACTGTGATGACAGGGAGCATGGAGCATTGTGATGAAAATTGTCCTGGAGCATTGTAATGACAGCTGTCACAGAGAATTGGGATGAAAGGTATCATGCAGCATTGTGATGACAACGGTCATGGATCATTTTGATGCCAGGGGTCATGGAACATTCTGATAACAAGGTTCATCAAGCATTTTGATGACAGGGGTCATGGAGCATTGTGTTGACACGGGCATGGAGCATTGTAATGATAGGATATCTGGAGCATTGTGATGAAAAGGGGATGGAGCATTTTGATGACAGGGTCCAAGGAGCATTGTGCTGACAATGGCATGGAGCATTGTGATGAAAAGGGTACTGGAGCACTGTGAGGAAAGGAATCATGGATCATTGTGATGACAGGGGTCATGGAGCTTTGTGATGACAAGTGTCATGGAGCATTGTGATGACACGGTCAAGGAACATTGCCATGACAAGAATTCTGGAGCATTGTGATGAAAGGGCATGGAGCATTGTGATTAAAGGTGACAAGGAGCATTGTGATGATATGGGCAGAGAACTTTGTGATGACAGGGGTCATGGAGCATTGTGATGAAAAGTGTCATGGAACATTGTACTGACAGGGATCATGGAGCTTTTTGGTAAGAGAGGCCTTGGAGATTTGTGGTGCCAGGTGTCATGGGGCATTGTGATGACAGCGGTCTTGGAGCATTGTGATGAAAGGGGTCATGGAGCACTGTGATTACAGGGGCCATGGAGCATTGTGAATACAAAGGCTATGGAGCCTTGAGATGACAGGGTTCATGGAGCATTGTGATGAAAGTGATCATGGTTCATTGTGATGACAAGTGTCCTGGAACCTTGTGATGACACGGTTCATGGAGCATTGTGATGACAAGGACCATGGCGAATTGTGATGACATCTGTCATGGGCCATTGTGATGACAGTGGTCGTGTAGAATTGTGATGAAAGGTATCATGGAGCACTGTGATGACAGGGGCCATGGAACATTGTGATGACAAAGGCCATGGAGCATTGTGATGACAAGTGTCATGGGGCATTTTGATGACATTGGCATGGAGCATTATGATGACAAGAGTTCTGGAGCATTTTGATGACAAGGGCATGGAGCATTGTGATGACAGAACCCATGGAGCATTGCGATGAAAACGGCAGGGAACATTGTGATGACTGGGTTCATGGAGCATTGTGATGAAAGGGGCCATGGAGCATTGAGATGACAGGCGTCTTGAGGTATGGTGATGACAGTGGTCATGGAGCATTGTGATGAAAGAGATCATGGAGCAATATGATAACAGGGGCCATGGAGCATTGTGATGACAGGTGTATTGGAGCATTGTGAAGAAAATAGTAATGGATCATTGTGATGACATGTGTCCTGGAACACTGTGATGACACGGTTCATCGAGTATTGTGATGACAAGGGTCATAGCGAATTGTGATAACAGGTGTCATGGGGCATTGTGATGACATTGATCATCTAGGAATTGTGATGAAAGGTATCATGGAGCACTGTGATGACTCGGGGCATGAAGCATTGTTTTGAACATTGTCCTGTATTATGGTGATGACAGCCGTCATGGATTATTGTGATGACAGGGATTATGCAGCATTGTGTTGCCATGGGTATAGACTATTGTGATGAAAATGGTCATGGAGCAATGTGATGAAAGTTTTCATGGAACATCGTGATGAAAAGTGCCTGGGAGCATTGTGACGATAAAGGCCATGGAGCATTGTGATGACAAGTGTCATGGAGCATTGTAATGAAAGCTTTCATTGTGCACTGGGATGACAAGGGGGATGGAGTATTGTGATGAAACTTGTCCTGGAGCATTGTGATAATGAAAGCCATGGAGCACTGTGATGACAGGCATCATGGAGCATTGTGAAGAAAGGGGCCATGGGGAATTGTAATGACAATAGAGAAATGTGATGAAAATGGTCAGCGAGCATAGTGATTAAAGTGGTCATTGAGAATTGTGATGACAAAGGTCATGGAGAACTGTGATGACCAGGGTCATGTAGCATTGTGGTGACACGTTCATGGAACATTGTGATGACAAGAATTCTGGAGCATTGTGATGACAAGGGCCATGGAGCATTGTGATGCCACGGTCATGGAACATTGTGATGACAAGAATTCTGGAGCATTGTGAGGAAAAAGGCATGGAGCATTTTGATTATAGGGGACATGGAGCATTGTGATGACATGGGCAAGGAACACTGTGATGACAGGTGTTATGGAGCAATGTGATGACAAGTGTCATGGAACATTGTGATGAGAGGGGCCTTGGAGAATTGTGATGACAGGCGTCATGAGGCATTGAGATGGCAGTTTTCATGGAGCATTATGATGAAAGGTGTTATGGAGCACTGTGATTACAGGGGCCATGGAGCATTGTGAATACAAAGGCCATGGAGCATTGAGATGACAGTGGTCATGGAGCATTGTGATGAAAGTGGTAATGGATCATTGTGATGACAAGTGTCCTGGGACCCTGTGATGACATGGTTCCTGGAGCATTGTGATGACAATGGTCATGGCGAATTGTGATGACAATATCATGGGGCATTGTGATGGCAGTGGTCATCTAGAAATGTGATTAAAGTTATTATGGAGCACAGTAATGAGAGGGGCCATGGAGCATTGTGATGACAAGTGTCATGGAGCATTGTGATGACAGGTGTCATGGAGCATCGTGATGACAAATGCCATGGAGAATTGTGATGAGAGGTGGCATTGGGCATTTTGATGAAAGGGGTCATGGAATACTGGGATTACAGGGGCCATGGAGCATTGTGATAAGAAGTGACATGGAGAATAGTGATGACAGGCATCATAGAGCATTGTGAGGACAAGTGCCATTTAGCATTTTGAAGACGGGTCGTGGAGCATTGTGATGCCATGGGCCATGGAGAATTGTGTAGATAAGATTCCTGGAGCATTGTGACGACATGGGCATGAAGAATGGTGATGACAACAGATCTGGAGCATTGTGATGACAAGGGCATGGAGCATTGTGATTACAGGAGACATGGAGCATTGTGATGACATTGGCAGGGATCATTGTGATTACAGGGATCATGGAGCATTGTGATGACAAGTGTCATGCAATATTGTGCTGACCCAGTTCATGGAGCATTTTGATGAGAGTAGCCTTGGAGCACAGTGATGAGAGACGTCATGGGGCATTATGGTGACAGTGGTCAAGGAGCATTGTGATGAAAGTGTTCATGGAGCAACGCGAGTATCGGGACAATGGAGCATTGTGAATACAAAGGCCATGGAACATTGAGATAAGAGAGTTCATGGAGCGTTGTGATGACAAGGGTCTTGGAACCTACTGATGACACGTTTCATACAGCATTGAGATGACAAGGGCCAAGGTGAATTGTGATGACACGTGTCATGGGGCATTGTGATGACATTGGTCATCTTGCATTGTGATGACAGTGGTCATGTAGAATTTTGATTAAAGGTATCATGGAGCACTGTGATGACAAAGGCCAAGGAACATTTTGATGACAATTGTCATTGAGCACTGTGATGACACGGGAATGGAACATTATGATGACAAGTGTTCTGGAGCATTGTGATGACAAGGGCATGGAGCATTGTGATTACAGGGGCCATGGAGCATTGTGATGACAACGGCATGGAGCACTGTGATAACAGTGGTCAATTTGCATTGTGATAACAAAGACCATGAGGCATTGTGATGACAGGGGCCTTGGAGCATTGTGATGACAATGGTCATCAAGCATTGTGATGACAGGGGTCATAGAGCATTGTGATGAGAAAGACCATGGAGCATGTTGATGACAGAGGCCATGGAACATTGTGATGACAAGGACATGTACCATTGTGATGACAAGGGCAGGGAACCTTGTGGTGACCTGGGTCATGGAGAATTTTGATGACAACTGTCATGGAACGTTGTGATGACAGGGGTCATGGAGCACAGTGTTGAAAGGGAACATGGAGCAGTGTGATTACAGGGTCCATGGAGCATTGTGAATACATAGGCCATGGAACAATGTGATGACAGGGGTCATGTAGCATTCTGATGACAGGGTCATGGAGCATTGTGATTACAGGGGTTATGGGGCACTGTGATGACAGGGGCATGGAGCATTGTGATGAAAATTGTCCTGGAGCATTGTGATGACAGCTGTCACAGAGAATTGGGATGAAAGGTATCATGCAGCATTGTGATGACAACGGTCATGGATCATTTTGATGCCAGGGGTCATGGAACATTCTGATAACAAGGTTCATAAAGCATTTTGATGACAGGGGTCATGGAGCATTGTGTTGACACGGGCATGGAGCATTGTAATGATAGGATATCTGGAGCATTGTGATGAAAAGGGGATGGAGCATTTTGATGACAGGGTCCAAAGAGCATTGTGCTGACAATGGCATGGAGCATTGTGATGAAAAGGGTACTGGAGCACTGGGAGAAAAGGAATCATGGATCATTGTGATGACAGGGGTCATGGAGCTTTGTAATGACAAGTGTCATGGAGCATTGTGATGACACGGTCAAGGAACATTGCCATGACAAGAATTCTGGAGCATTGTGATGAAAGGGCATGGAGCATTGTGACTAAAGGTGACAAGGAGCATTGTGATGATATGGGCAGAGAACTTTGTGATGACAGGGGTCATGGAGCATTGTGCTGAAAAGTGTCATGGAACATTGTACTGACAGATATCATGGAGCTTTTTGGTAAGAGAGGCCTTGGAGATTTGTGGTGGCAGGCGTCATGGGGCATTGTGATGACAGCGGTCTTGGAGCACTGTGATGAAAGGGGTCATGGAACACTGTGATTACAGGGGCCATGGAGCTTTGTGAATACAAAGGCTATGGAGCATTGAGATGACAGGGTTCATGGAGCATTGTGATGAAAGTGATCACGGATCATTGTGATGACAAGTGTCCTGGAACCTTGTGATGACACGGTTCATGGAGCATTGTGATGACAAGGACCATGGCGAATTTTGATGACATCTGTCTTGGGGCATTGTGATGACAGTGGTCATGTAGAATTGTGATGAAAGGTATCATGGAGCACTGTGATGACAGGGGCCATGGAACATTGTGATGACAAAGGCCATGGAGCATTGTGATGACAAGTGTCATGGGGCATTTTGATGTCATTGGCATGGAGCATTATGATGACAAGAGCTCTGGAGCATTTTGATGACAATGGCATGGAGCATTGTGATGACAGTGGCCATGGAACATTGTGATGGCAAAGGCCATGGAGCATTGTGATGACAACTGTCATGGGATATTTTGATGACATTGGCATGGAACATTATGATGACAAGAGCTCTGGAGCATTTTGATGACAATGGCATGGAGCACTGTGATGACAGGGCCCATGGAGCATTGTGATGAAAATGGCAGGGAACATTGTGATGACTGGGTTCATGGAGCATTGTGATGAAAGGGGCCATGGAGCATTGGGATGACGGGCGTCTTGAGGTATGGTGATGACAGTGGTCATGGAGCATTGTGATGAAAGAGATCATGGAGCAATATGATAACAGGGGCCATGGAGCATTGTGATGACAGGTGTATTGGAGCATTTTGATGAAAGTAGACAAGGATCATTGTGATGACATGTGTCCTGGAACACTGTGATGACACAGTTCATCGATTATTGTGATGACAAGCTTCACGGCGAATTGTGATGACAGGTGTCATGGGGAATTGTGACAACATTGATCATCTAGGAATTGTGATGAAAGGTATCATGGAGCACTGTGATGACTGGGGGCATGAAACAGTGATATGAAAATTGTCCTGGATTATTGTGATGACAGCAGTCATGGGGAATTGTGATGACAGGGATTATGCAGCATTGTGTTGCCATGGGTATGGACTATTGTGATGACAATGGTCATGGAGCAATGTGATGAAAATTTTCATGGAACATCGTGATGAAAAGTGCCTGGGAACATTGTGAGGATAAAGGCCATGGAGCATTGTGATGACAAGTGTCATGGAGCCATGTAATGAAAGCTTTCATTGTGCACTGTGATGACAAGGGGGATGGAGTATTGTGATGAAACTGGTCCTGGAGCATTGTGATAACGAAAGCCATGGAGCATTGTGATGCCAGGCATCATGGAACATTGTGAAGAAAGGGGCCATGGGGAATTGTAATGACAATAGAGAAATGTGATGAAAATGGTCAGCGAGCATAGTGATTAACGTGGTCATTGAGAATTGTGATGACAAAGGTCATGGAGAACTGTGATGACCAGGGTCATGTAGCATTGTGATGACACGTTCATGGAACATTGTGATGACAAGAATTCTGGAGCATTGTGAGGAAAAAGGCATGGAGCATTGTGAATATAGGGGACATGGAGCATTGTGATGACATGGGCAAGGAACACTGTGATGACAGGTGTTATGGAGCACTGTGATTACAGGGGCCATGGAGCATTGTGAATACAAAGGCCATGGAGCATTGAGATGACAGTGGTCATGGAGCATTGTGATGAAAGTGGTAATGGATCATTGTGATGACAAGTGTCCTGGGACCCAGTGATGACATGGTTCATGGAGCATTGTGATGACAATGGTCATGGCGAATTGTGATGACAATGTCATGGGGCATTGTGATGGCAGTGGTCATCTAGAAATGTGATTAAAGTTATTATCGAGCACAGTAATGAGAGGGGCCATGGAGCTTTGTGATGACAAGTGTCATGGAGCATTGTGATGACAGGTATCATGGAGCATCGTGATGACAAATGCCATGGAGAGTTGTGATTAGAGGTGGCATTGGGCATTGTGATGAAAGGGTTCATGGAGTACTGGGATTACAGGGGCCATGGAGCATTGTGATAAGAAGTGACATGGAGAAAAGTGATGACAGGCATCATAGAGCATTGTGATGACAAGTGCCATTTAGCATTTTGAAGACAGGGGTCATGGAGCATTGTGATGACATGGGCCATGGAGCGTGTGTAGACAAGATTCATGGAGCATTGTGATGACACGGGCATGAAGCATGGTGATGACAACAGACCTGGAGCATTGTGATGACAAGGGCATGGAGCATTGTGATTACAGGAGACATGGAGCATTGTGATGACATTGGCAGGGATCATTGTGATTACAGGGATCATGGAGCATTGTGATGACAAGTGTCATGCAATATTGTGCTGACACAGTTCATGGAGCATTTTGATGAGAGTGGCCTTGGAGCACAGTGATGAGAGACGTCATGGGGCATTATGGTGACAGTGGTCAAGGAGCATTGTGATGAAAGTGTTCATGGAGCAACGCGAGTATCGGGACAATGGAGCATTGTGAATATAAAGGCCATGGAACATTGAGATAAGAGAGTTCATGGAGTGTTGTGATGACAAGGGTCTTGGAACCTACTGATGACACGTTTCATACAGCATTGAGATGACAAGGGCCAAAGTGAATTGTGATGACACGTGTCATGGGGCATTGTGATGACATTGGTCATCTTGCATTGTGATGAGAGTGGTCATGTAGAATTTTGATTAAAGGTATCATGGAGCACTGTGATGACAAAGGCCAAGGAACATTTTGATGACAATTGTCATTGAGCAATGTGATGACACGGGAATGGAACATTATGCTGACAAGTGTTCTGGAGCATTGTGATTACAGGGGCCATGGAGCATTGTGATGACAACGGTCATTGAGCATTGTGATTACAAAGACCATGAGGCATTGTGATGACAGGGGCCTTGGAGCATTGTGATGACAATGGTCATCAAGCATTGTGATGACAGGGGTCATAGAGCATTGTGATGAGAAAGACCATGGAGCATGGTGATGACAAAGGCCATGGAACATTGTGTTGACAAGGCCATGTACCATTGTGATGACAAGGGCAGGGAACCTTGTGGTGACCGGGGTCATGGAGCATTTTGATGACAACTTTCATGGAACGTTGTGATGACAGGGGTCATGGAGCATTGTGTTGAAAGGGGACATGGAGCAGTGTGATTACAGGGTCCATGGAGCATTGTGAATACATAGGCCATGGAACAATGTGATGACAGGGGTCATGTAGCATTGTGATGACAGGGTCATGGAGCATTGTGATGACACGGTCAAGGAACATTGCGATGACAAGAATTCTGGAGCATTGTGATGAAAGGACATGGAGCATTGTGATGAAAGGTGACAAGGAGCATTGTGATGATATGGGCAGAGAACTTTGTGATGACAGGGGTCATGGAGCATTGTGATGAAAAGTGTCATGGAACATTGTACTGACAGGGATCATGGAGCTTTTGGGTAAGAGAGGCCTTGGAGATTTGCGGTGGCAGGCGTCATGGGGTATTGTGGTGACAGCGGTCTTGGAGCATTGTGATGAAAGGGGTCATGGAACACTGTGATTACAGGGGCCATGGAGCATTGTGAATACAAAGGCTATGGAGCATTGAGATGACAGGTTTCATGGAGCATTGAGATGAAAGTGATCTTTGATCATTGTGATGACAAGTGTCCTGGAACCTTGTGATGACACGGTTCATGGAGCATTGTGATGACAAGGACCATGGCGAATTGTGATGACATCCGTCATGGGCCATTGTGATGACAGTGATCATGTAGAATTGTGATGAAATGTAGCATGGAGCACTGTGATGACAGGGGCCATGGAACATTGTAATGACAAAGGCCATGGAGCATTGTGATGACAAGTGTCATGGGGCATTTTGATGACATTGGCATGGAGCATTATGATGAGAAGAGTTATGGAGCATTTTGATGACAAGGGCATGGAGCATTGTGATGACAGAGCCCATGGAGCATTGCGATGAAAAAGGCAGGGAACATTGTGATGACTGGGTTCATGGAGCATTGTGATGAAAGGGGCCATGGAGCATTGAGATGACAGGCGTCTTGCGGTATAGTGATGACAGTGGTCATGGAGCATTGTGATGAAAGAGATCATGGAGCAATATGATAACAGGGGCCATGGAGCATTGTGATGACAGGTGTTTTGGAGCATTGTGATGAAAATAGTAATGGATCATTGTGATGACATGTGTCCTGGAACACGGTGAGGACACGGTTCATCGAGTATTGTGATGACAAGGGTCATAGCGAATTGTGATGACAGGTGTCATGGGGCATCGTGATGACAATGATCATCTAGGAATTGTGATGAAAGGTATCATGGAGCACTGTGATGACTGGGGGCATGAAGCATTGTTTTGAACATTGTCCTGGATTATTGTGATGACAGCAGTCATGGATTATTGTGATAACAGGGATTATGCAGCATTGTGTTGCCATGGGTATGGACTATTGTGATGACAATGGTCATGGAGCAATATGATGAAAGTTTTCATGGAACGTCGTGATGAAAAGTGCCTGGGAGAATTGTGACGATAAAAGCCATGGAGCATTGTGATGACAAGTGTCATGGAGCATTGTAATGAAAGCTTTCATTGTGCACTGTGATGACAAGGGGGATGGAGTATTGTGATGAAACTGGTCCTGGAGCATTGTGATAACAAAAGCCATGGAGCATTGTGATGACAGGCATCATGGAACATTGTGAAGAAAGGGGCCATGGGGAATTGTAATGACCATAGAGAAATGTGATGAAAATGGTCAGCGAGCATAGTGATTAAAGTGGTCATTGAGAATTGTGATGAAAAGTGACATAGAGCATTGTGATGACAAAGGTCATGGAGAACTGTGATGACCAGGGTCATGTAGCATTGTGATGACACGTTCATGGAACATTGTGATGACAAGAATTCTGGAGCATTGTGATGACAAGGGCCATGGAGCATTGTGATGCCACGCTCATGGAACATTGTGATGACAAAATTCTGGAGCATTGTGAGGAAAAAGGCATGGAGCATTGTGATTATAGGGGACAAGGAGCATTGTGATGACATGGGCAAGGAACACTGTGATGACAGGTGTTATGGAGCATTGTGATGAAAGGTGATATGGAGCACTGTGGTTACAGGGGTCATGGAGCATTGTGAATACAAAGGCCATGGAGCATTGAGATGACAGTGGTCATGGAGCATTGTGATGAAAATGGTAATGGATCATTGTGATGACAAGTGTCCTGGGACCCTGTGATGACATGGTTCATGGAGCATTGTGATGACATTGGTCATGGCGAATTGTGATGACAATGTCATGGGGCATTCTGATGGCAGTGGTCATCTAGAAATGTGATTAAAGTTATTATCGAGCACAGTAATGAGAAGGGCCATGGAGCATTGTGATGACAAGTGTCATGGATCATTGTGATGACAGGTATCATGGAGCATCGTGATGACAAATGGCATGGAGAATTGTGATGAGAGGTGGCATTGGGCATTGTGATGAAAGGGGTCATGGAGTACTGGGATTACAGGGGCCATGGAGCATTGTGATAACAAGTGACATGGAGAATAGTGAGGACAGGCATCATAGAGCATTGTGATGACAAGCGCCATTTCGCATTTTGAAGACAGGGGTCATCAGGCATTGTGTTGACGGGGGTCACGGAGCATTGTGTTGACAAAGGGCATAGAACACTGTGATGACAGGGGTCATGGAGCATTGTGATGACATGGGCCATGGAGCATTGTGAAGACAAGATTCATGGAGCATTGTGATGACACAGGCATGAAGCATGGTGATGACAACAGACCTGGAGCATTGTGATGACAAGGGCATGGAGCATTGTGATTACAGGAGACATGGAGCATTGTGATGACATTGGCAGGGATCATTGTGATTACAGGGATCATGGAGCATTGTGATGACAAGTGTCATGCAATATTGTGCTGACACAGTTCATGGAGCATTTTGATGAGAGTGGCCTTGGAGCACAGTGACGAGAGACGTCATGGGGCATTATGGTGACAGTGGTCAAGGAGCATTGTGATGAAAGTGTTCATGGAGCAACGCGAGTATCGGGACAATGGAGCATTGTGAATACAAAGGCCATGGAACATTGAGATAAGAGAGTTCATGGAGCGTTGTGATGACAAGGGTCTTGGAACCTACTGATGACACGTTTCATACAGCATTGAGATGACAAGGGCCAAGGTGAATTGTGATGACACGTGTCATGGGGCATTGTGATGACATTGGTCATCTTGCATTGTGATGACAGTGGTCATGTAGAATTTTGATTAAAGGTATCATGGAGCACTGTGATGACAAAGGCCAAGGAACAATTTGATGACAATTGTCATTGAGCAATGTGATGACACGGGAATGGAACATTATGATGACAAGTGTTCTGGAGCATTGTGATGACAAGGGCATGGAGCATTGTGATTACAGGGGCCATGGAGCATTGTGATGACAACGGCATGGAGCATTGTGATGACAGTGGTCAATGTGCATTGTGATTACAAAGACCATGAGGCATTGTGATGACAGGGGCCTTGGAGCATTGTGATGACAATGGTCATCAAGCATTGTGATGACAGGGGTCATAGAGCATTGTGATGAGAAAGACCATGGAGCATGGTGATGACAGAGGCCATGGAACATTGTGATGACAAGGCCATGTACCATTGTGATGACAAGCGCAGGGAACCTTGTGGTGACCGGGGTCATGGAGCATTGTGATGACAACTTTCATGGAACGTTGTGATGACAGGGGTCATGGAGCACTGTGTTGAAAGGGAACATGGAGCAGTGTGATTACAGGGTCCATGGAGCATTGTGAATACATAGGCCATGGAACAATGTGATGACAGGGGTCATGTAGCATTGTGATGACAGGGTCATGGAGCATTGTGATTACAGGGGTTATGGGGCACTGTGATGACAGGGGGCATGGAGCATTGTGATGAAAATTGTCCTGGAGCATTGTGATGACAGCTGTCACAGAGAATTGGGAGGAAAGGTATCATGCAGCATTGTGATGACAACGGTCATGGATCATTTTGATGCCAGGGGTCATGGAACATTCTGATAACAAGGTTCATACAGCATTTTGATGACCGGGGTCATGGAGCATTGTGTTGACACGGGCATGGAGCATTGTAATGATAGGATATCTGGAGCATTGTGATGAAAAGGGGATGGAGCATTTTGATGACAGGGTCCAAGGAGCATTGTGCTGACAATGGCATGGAGCATTGTGATGAAAAGGGTACTGGAGCACTGTGAGGAAAGGAATCATGGATCATTGTGATGACAGGGGTCATGGAGCTTTGTAATGACAAGTGTCATGGAGCATTGTGATGACACGGTCAAGGAACATTGCGATGACAAGAATTCTGGAGCATTGTGATGAAAGGGCATGGAGCATTGTGATGAAAGGTGACAAGGAGCATTGTGATGATATGGGCAGAGAACTTTGTGATGACAGGGGTCATGGAGCATTGTGATGAAAAGTGTCATGGAACATTGTACTGACAGATATCATGGAGCTTTTTGGTAAGAGAGGCCTTGGAGATTTGTGGTGGCAGGCGTCATGGGGCATTGTGATGACAGCGGTCTTGGAGCACTGTGATGAAAGGGGTCATGGAACACTGTGATTACAGGGGCCATGGAGCACTGTGAATACAAAGGCTATGGAGCATTGAGATGACAGGTTTCATGGAGCATTGAGATGAAAGTGATCTTTGATCATTGTGATGATAAGTGTCCTGGAACCTTGTGATGAAACGGTTCATGGAGCATTGTGATGACAAGGACCATGGCGAATTGTGATGACATCTGTCATGGGGCATTGTGATGACAGTGATCATGTAGAATTGTGATGAAATGTAGCATGGAGCACTGTGATGACAGGGGCCATGGAACATTGTGATGACAAAGGCCATGGAGCATTGTGATGACAAGTGTCATGGGGCATTTTGATGACATTGGCATGGAGCATTATGATGAGAAGAGTTATGGAGCATTTTGATGACAAGGGCATGGAGCATTGTGATGACAGAGCCCATGGAGCATTGCGATGAAAAGGGCAGGGAACATTGTGATGACTGGGTTCATGGAGCATTGTGATGAAAGGGGCCATGGAGCATTGAGATGACAGGCGTCTTGCGGTATGGTGATGACAGTGGTCATGGAGCATTGTGATGAAAGAGATCATGGAGCAATACGATAACAGGGGCCATGGAGCATTGTGATGACAGGTGTATTGGAGCATTGTGAAGAAAATAGTAATGGATCATTGTGATGACATGTGTCCTGGAACACTGTGAGGACACGGTTCTTCGAGTATTGTGATGACAAGGGTCATAGCGAATTGTGATGACAGGTGTCATGGGGCATCGTGATGACAATGATCATCTAGGAATTGTGATGAAAGGTATCATGGAGCACTGTGATGACTGGGGGCATGAAGCATTGTTTTGAACATTGTCCTGGATTATTGTGATGACAGCAGTCATGGATTATTGTGATGACAGGGATTATGCAGCATTGTGTTGCCATGGGTATGGACTATTGTGATGACAATGGTCATGGAGCAATGTGATGAAAGTTTTCATGGAACGTCGTGATGAAAACTGCCTGGGAGCATTGTGATGATAAAAGCCATGGAGCATTGTGATGACAAGTGTCATGGAGCATTGTAATGAAAGCTTTCATTGTGCACTGTGATGACAAGGGGGATGGAGTATTGTGATGAAACTGGTCCTGGAGCATTGTGATAACAAAAGCCATGGAGCATTGTGAGGACAAGCATTATGGAACATTGTGAAGAAAGGGGCCATGGGGAATTGTAATGACAATAGAGAAATGTGATGAAAATGGTCAGCGAGCATAGTGATTAAAGTGGTCATTGAGAATTGTGATGAAAAGTGACATAGAGCATTGTGATGACAAAGGTCATGGAGAACTGTGATGACCAGGGTCATGTAGCATTGTGATGACACGTTCTTGGAACTTTGTGATGACAAGAATTCTGGAGCATTGTGATGACAAGGGCCATGGAGCATTGTGATGCCACGGTCATGGAACATTGTGATGACAAAATTCTGGAGCATTGTGAGGAAAAAGGCATGGAGCATTGTGATTATAGGGGACATGGAGCATTGTGATGACATGGGCAAGGAACACTGTGATGACAGGTGTTATGGAGCATTGTGATGAGAGGTGTTATGGAGCACTGTGACTACAGGGGTCATGGAGCATTGTGAATACAAAGGCCATGGAGCATTGAGATGACAGTGGTCATGGAGCATTGTGATGAAAATGGTAATGGATCATTGTGATGACAAGTGTCGTGGGACCCTGTGATGACATGGTTCATGGAGCATTGTGATGACAATGGTCATGGCGAATTGTGATGACAATGTCATGGGGCATTCTGATGGCAGTGGTCATCTAGAAATGTGATTAAAGTTATTATCGAGCACAGTAATGTGAAGGGCCATGGAGCATTGTGATGACAAGTGTCATGGAGCATTGTGATGACAGGTATCATGGAGCATCGTGATGACAAATGGCATGGAGAATTGTGATGAGAGGTGGCATTGGGCATTGTGATGAAAGGGGTCATGGAGAAGTGGGATTACAGGGGCCATGGAGCATTGTGATAACAAGTGACATGGAGAATAGTGAGGACAGGCATCATAGAGCATTGTGATGACAAGCGCCATTTCGCATTTTGAAGACAGGGGTCATCAGGCATTGTGTTGATGGGGGTCACGGAGCATTGTGTTGACAAAGGCCATAGAGCATTGTGATGACAGGGGTCATGTAGCATTGTGATGGCATGGGCCATGGAGCATTGTGAAGACAAGATTCATGGAGCATTGTGATGACACAGGCATGAAGCATGGTGATGACAACAGACCTGGAGCATTGTGATGACAAGGGCATGGAGCATTGTGATTACAGGAGACGTGGAGCATTGTGATGACATTGGCAGGGATCATTGTGATTACAGGGATCATGGAGCATTGTGATGACAAGTGTCATGCAATATTGTGCTGACACAGTTCATGGAGCATTTTGATGAGAGTGGCCTTTGAGCACAGTGATGAGAGACGTCATGGGGCATTATGGTGACAGTGGTCAAGGAGCATTGTGATGAAAGTGTTCATGGAGCAACGCGAGTATCGGGACAATGGAGAATTGTGAATACAAAGGCCATGGAACATTGAGATAAGAGAGTTCATGGAGTGTTGTGATGACAAGGGTCTTGGAACCTACTGATGACACTTTTCATACAGCATTGAGATGACAAGGGCCAAGGTGAATTGTGATGACACGTGTCATGGGGCATTGTGATGACATTGGTCATCTTGCATTGTGATGACAGTGGTCATGTAGAATTTTGATTAAAGGTATCATGGAGCACTGTGATGACAAAGGCCAAGGAACATTTTGATGACAATTGTCATTGAGCAATGTGATGACACGGGAATGGAACATTATGATGACAAGTGTTCTGGAGCATTGTGATTACAGGGGCCATGGAGCATTGTGATGACAACGGCATGGAGCATTGTGATGACAGGGTCATGGAGCATTGTGATTACAGGGGTTATGGGGCACTGTGATGACAGGGGGCATGGAGCATTGTGATGAAAATTGTCCTGGAGCATTGTGATGACTGCGGTCACAGAGAAATGGGATGAAAGATATCAGGCAGCATTGTGAGGAAAGCGGTCATGGATTCCTTTTATGACAGAGGTCATGGAACATTCTGATAACAAGTTTCATACAGCATTTTGATGACAGGGGTCATGGAGCATTGTGTTGACACGGGCATGGAGCATTGTAATGATAGGATATCTGGAGCATTGTGATGAAAAGGGGATGGAGCATTTTGATGACAGGGTCCAAGGAGCATTGTGCTGACAATGGCATGGAGCATTGTGATGAAAAGGGTACTGGAGCACTGTGAGGAAAGGAATCATGGATCATTGTGATGACAGGGGTCATGGAGTTTGTGATGACAAGGGTCATGGAGCATTGTGATGACACGGTTAAGGAACATTGCGATGACAAGAATTCTGGAGCATTGTGATGAAAGGGCATGGAGCATTGTGATGAAAGGTGACAAGGAGCATTGTGATGATATGGGCAGAGAACTTTGTGATGACAGGGGTCATGGAGCATTGTGATGAAAAGTGTCATGGAACATTGTACTGACAGGGATCATGGAGCTTTTGTGTAAGAGAGGCCTTGGAGATTTGCGGTGGCAGGCGTCATGGTGCATTGTGGTGACAGCGGTCTTGGAGCACTGTGATGAAAGGGGTCATGGAACACTGTGATTACAGGGGCCATGGAGCACTGTGAATACAAAGGCTATGGAGCATTGAGATGACAGGTTTCATGGAGCATTGAGATGAAAGTGATCATTGATCATTGTGATGACAAGTGTCCTGGAACCTTGTGATGACACGGTTCATGGAGCATTGTGATGACAAGGACCATGGCGAATTGTGATGACATCTGTCATGGGCCATTGTGATGACAGTGATCATGTAGAATTGTGATGAAATGTAGCATGGAGCACTGTGATGACAGGGGCCATAGAACACTGTGATGACAAAGGCCATGGAGCATTGTGATGACAAGTGTCATGGGGCAATTTGATGACATTGGCATGGAGCATTATGATGAGAAGAGTTATGGAGCATTTTGATGACAAGGGCATGGAGCATTGTGATGACAGAGCCCATGGAGCATTGCGATGAAAAGGGCAGGGAACATTGTGATGACTGGGTTCATGGAGCATTGTGATGAAAGGGGCCATGGAGCATTGAGATGACAGGCGTCTTGCGGTATGGTGATGACAGTGGTCATGGAGCATTGTGATGAAAGAGATCATGGAGCAATATGATAACAGGGGCCATGGAGCATTGTGATGACAGGTGTATTGGAGCATTGTGATGAAAATAGTAATGGATCATTGTGATGACATGTGTCCTGGAACACGGTGAGGACACGGTTCATCGAGTATTGTGAAGACAAGGGTCATAGCGAATTGTGATGACAGGTGTCATGGGGCATCGTGATGACAATGATCATCTAGGAATTGTGATGAAAGGTATCATGGAGCACTGTGATGACTGGGGGCATGAAGCATTGTTTTGAACATTGTCCTGGATTATGGTGATGACAGCAGTCATGGATTATTGTGATGACAGGGATTATGCAGCATTGTGTTGCCATGGGTATGGACTATTGTGATGACAATGGTCATGGAGCAATGTGATGAAAGTTTTCATGGAACGTCGTGATGAAAAGTGCCTGGGAGCATTGTGACGATAAAGGCCATTGAGCATTGTGATGACAAGTGTCATGGAGCATTGTAATGAAAGCTTTCATTGTGCACTGGGATGACAAGGGGGATGGAGTATTGTGATGAAACTTGTCCTGGAGCATTGTGATAACGAAAGCCATGGAGCATAGTGATGACAGGCATCATGGAGCATTGTGAAGAAAGGGGCCATGGGGAATTGTAATGACAATAGAGAAATGTGATGAAAATGGTCAGCGAACATAGTGATTAAAGTGGTCATTGAGAATTGTGATGACAAAGGTCATGGAGAACTATGATGACCAGGGTCATGTAGCATTGTGATGACACGTTCATGGAACATTGTGATGACAAGAATTCTGGAGCATTGTGATGACAAGGGCTATGGAGCATTGTGATGCCACGGTCATGGAACATTGTGATGACAAAATTCTGGAGCATTGTGAGGAAAAAGGCATGGAGCATTGTGATTATAGGGGACATGGAGCATTGTGATGACATGGGCAAGGAACACTGTGATGACAGGTGTTATGGAGCATTGTGATGAAAGGTGATATGGAGCACTGTGATTACAGGGGTCATGGAGCATTGTGAATACAAAGGCCATGGAGCATTGAGATGACAGTGGTCATGGAGCATTGTGATGAAAATGGTAATGGATCATTGTGATGACAAGTGTCGTGGGACCCTGTGATGACATGGTTCATGGAGCATTGTGATGACAATGGTCATGGCGAATTGTGATGACAATGTCATGGGGCATTGTGATGGCAGTGGTCATCTAGAAATGTGATTAAAGTTATTATCGAGCACAGTAAATAGAGGGGCCATGGAGCATTGTGATGACAAGTGTCATGGAGCATTGTGATGACAGGTATCATGGAGCATCGTGATGACAAATGGCATGGAGAATTGTGATGAGAGGTGGCATTGGGCATTGTGATGAAAGGGGTCATGGAGTACTGGGATTACAGGGGCCATGGAGAATTGTGATGACAACGGCATGGAGCATTGTGATGACAGTGGTCATTGAGCATTGTGATTACAAAGACCATGAGGCATTGTGATGACAGGGGCCTTGGAGCATTGTGATGACAATGGTCATCAAGCATTGTGATGACAGGGGTCATAGAGCATTGTGATGAGAAAGACCATGGAGCATGGTGATGACAGAGGCCATGGAACATTGTGATGACAAGGCCATGTACCATTGTGATGACAAGGGCAGGGAACCTTGTGGTGACCGGGGTCATGGAGCATTTTGATGACAACTTTCATGGAACGTTGTGATGACAGGGGTCATGGAGGACTGTGTTGAAAGGGAACATGGAGCAGTGTGATTAGAGGGTCCATGGAGAATTGTGAATACATAGGCCATGGAACAATGTGATGACAGGGGTCATGTAGCATTGTGATGACAGGGTCATGGAGCATTGTGATGACACAGGCATGAAGCATGGTGATGACAACAGACCTGGAGCATTGTGATGACAAGGGCATGGAGCATTGTGATTACAGGAGACATGGAGCATTGTGCTGACATTGGCAGGGATCATTGTGATTACAGGGATCATGGAGCATTGTGATGACAAGTGTCATGCAATATTGTGCTGACACAGTTCATGGAGCATTTTGATGAGAGTGGCCTTGGAGCACAGTGATGAGAGACGTCATGGGGCATTATGGTGACAGTGGTCAAGGAGCATTGTGATGAAAGTGTTCATGGAGCAACGCGAGTATCGGGACAATGGAGCATTGTGAATATAAAGGCCATGGAACATTGAGATAAGAGAGTTCATGGAGTGTTGTGATGACAAGGGTCTTGGAACCTACTGATGACACGTTTCATACAGCATTGAGATGACAAGGGCCAAAGTGAATTGTGATGACACGTGTCATGGGGCATTGTGATGACATTGGTCATCTTGCATTGTGATGAGAGTGGTCATGTAGAATTTTGATTAAAGGTATCATGGAGCACTGTGATGACAAAGGCCAAGGAACATTTTGATGACAATTGTCATTGAGCAATGTGATGACACGGGAATGGAACATTATGCTGACAAGTGTTCTGGAGCATTGTGATTACAGGGGCCATGGAGCATTGTGATGACAACGGTCATTGAGCATTGTGATTACAAAGACCATGAGGCATTGTGATGACAGGGGCCTTGGAGCATTGTGATGACAATGGTCATCAAGCATTGTGATGACAGGGGTCATAGAGCATTGTGATGAGAAAGACCATGGAGCATGGTGATGACAAAGGCCATGGAACATTGTGTTGACAAGGCCATGTACCATTGTGATGACAAGGGCAGGGAACCTTGTGGTGACCGGGGTCATGGAGCATTTTGATGACAACTTTCATGGAACGTTGTGATGACAGGGGTCATGGAGCATTGTGTTGAAAGGGGACATGGAGCAGTGTGATTACAGGGTCCATGGAGCATTGTGAATACATAGGCCATGGAACAATGTGATGACAGGGGTCATGTAGCATTCTGATGACAGGGTCATGGAGCATTGTGATTACAGGGGTTATGGGGCACTGTGATGACAGGGGGCATGGAACATTGTGATGAAAATTGTCCTGGAGCATTGTGATGACAGCGGTCACAGAGAATTGGGATGAAAGATATCATGCAGCATTGTGAGGACAGCGGTCATGGATCATTTGGATGACAGGGGTCATGGAACATTCTGATAACAAGGTTCATACAGCATTTTGATGACAGGGGTCATGGAGCATTGTGTTGACACGGGCATGGAGCATTGTAATGATAGGATATCTGGAGCATTGTGATGAAAAGGGGATGGAGCATTTTGATGACAGGGTCCAAGGAGCATTGTGCTGACAATGGCATGGAGCATTGTGATGAAAATGGTACTGGAGCACTGTGAGGAAAGGAATCATGGATCATTGTGATGACAGGGGTCATGGAGCTTTGTGATGACAAGGGTCATGGAGCATTGTGATGACACGGTCAAGGAACATTGCGATGACAAGAATTCTGGAGCATTGTGATGAAAGGACATGGAGCATTGTGATGAAAGGTGACAAGGAGCATTGTGATGATATGGGCAGAGAACTTTGTGATGACAGGGGTCATGGAGCATTGTGATGAAAAGTGTCATGGAACATTGTACTGACAGGGATCATGGAGCTTTTGGGTAAGAGAGGCCTTGGAGATTTGCGGTGGCAGGCGTCATGGGGTATTGTGGTGACAGCGGTCTTGGAGCATTGTGATGAAAGGGGTCATGGAACACTGTGATTACAGGGGCCATGGAGCATTGTGAATACAAAGGCTATGGAGCATTGAGATGACAGGTTTCATGGAGCATTGAGATGAAAGTGATCTTTGATCATTGTGATGACAAGTGTCCTGGAACCTTGTGATGACACGGTTCATGGAGCATTGTGATGACAAGGACCATGGCGAATTGTGATGACATCCGTCATGGGCCATTGTGATGACAGTGATCATGTAGAATTGTGATGAAATGTAGCATGGAGCACTGTGATGACAGGGGCCATGGAACATTGTAATGACAAAGGCCATGGAGCATTGTGATGACAAGTGTCATGGGGCATTTTGATGACATTGGCATGGAGCATTATGATGAGAAGAGTTATGGAGCATTTTGATGACAAGGGCATGGAGCATTGTGATGACAGAGCCCATGGAGCATTGCGATGAAAAAGGCAGGGAACATTGTGATGACTGGGTTCATGGAGCATTGTGATGAAAGGGGCCATGGAGCATTGAGATGACAGGCGTCTTGCGGTATAGTGATGACAGTGGTCATGGAGCATTGTGATGAAAGAGATCATGGAGCAATATGATAACAGGGGCCATGGAGCATTGTGATGACAGGTGTTTTGGAGCATTGTGATGAAAATAGTAATGGATCATTGTGATGACATGTGTCCTGGAACACGGTGAGGACACGGTTCATCGAGTATTGTGATGACAAGGGTCATAGCGAATTGTGATGACAGGTGTCATGGGGCATCGTGATGACAATGATCATCTAGGAATTGTGATGAAAGGTATCATGGAGCACTGTGATGACTGGGGGCATGAAGCATTGTTTTGAACATTGTCCTGGATTATTGTGATGACAGCAGTCATGGATTATTGTGATAACAGGGATTATGCAGCATTGTGTTGCCATGGGTATGGACTATTGTGATGACAATGGTCATGGAGCAATATGATGAAAGTTTTCATGGAACGTCGTGATGAAAAGTGCCTGGGAGAATTGTGACGATAAAAGCCATGGAGCATTGTGATGACAAGTGTCATGGAGCATTGTAATGAAAGCTTTCATTGTGCACTGTGATGACAAGGGGGATGGAGTATTGTGATGAAACTGGTCCTGGAGCATTGTGATAACAAAAGCCATGGAGCATTGTGATGACAGGCATCATGGAACATTGTGAAGAAAGGGGCCATGGGGAATTGTAATGACCATAGAGAAATGTGATGAAAATGGTCAGCGAGCATAGTGATTAAAGTGGTCATTGAGAATTGTGATGAAAAGTGACATAGAGCATTGTGATGACAAAGGTCATGGAGAACTGTGATGACCAGGGTCATGTAGCATTGTGATGACACGTTCATGGAACATTGTGATGACAAGAATTCTGGAGCATTGTGATGACAAGGGCCATGGAGCATTGTGATGCCACGCTCATGGAACATTGTGATGACAAAATTCTGGAGCATTGTGAGGAAAAAGGCATGGAGCATTGTGATTATAGGGGACAAGGAGCATTGTGATGACATGGGCAAGGAACACTGTGATGACAGGTGTTATGGAGCATTGTGATGAAATGTGATATGGAGCACTGTGGTTACAGGGGTCATGGAGCATTGTGAATACAAAGGCCATGGAGCATTGAGATGACAGTGGTCATGGAGCATTGTGATGAAAATGGTAATGGATCATTGTGATGACAAGTGTCCTGGGACCCTGTGATGACATGGTTCATGGAGCATTGTGATGACATTGGTCATGGCGAATTGTGATGACAATGTCATGGGGCATTCTGATGGCAGTGGTCATCTAGAAATGTGATTAAAGTTATTATCGAGCACAGTAATGAGAAGGGCCATGGAGCATTGTGATGACAAGTGTCATGGATCATTGTGATGACAGGTATCATGGAGCATCGTGATGACAAATGGCATGGAGAATTGTGATGAGAGGTGGCATTGGGCATTGTGATGAAAGGGGTCATGGAGTACTGGGATTACAGGGGCCATGGAGCATTGTGATAACAAGTGACATGGAGAATAGTGAGGACAGGCATCATAGAGCATTGTGATGACAAGCGCCATTTCGCATTTTGAAGACAGGGGTCATCAGGCATTGTGTTGACGGGGGTCACGGAGCATTGTGTTGACAAAGGGCATAGAACACTGTGATGACAGGGGTCATGGAGCATTGTGATGACATGGGCCATGGAGCATTGTGAAGACAAGATTCATGGAGCATTGTGATGACACAGGCATGAAGCATGGTGATGACAACAGACCTGGAGCATTGTGATGACAAGGGCATGGAGCATTGTGATTACAGGAGACATGGAGCATTGTGATGACATTGGCAGGGATCATTGTGATTACAGGGATCATGGAGCATTGTGATGACAAGTGTCATGCAATATTGTGCTGACACAGTTCATGGAGCATTTTGATGAGAGTGGCCTTGGAGCACAGTGACGAGAGACGTCATGGGGCATTATGGTGACAGTGGTCAAGGAGCATTGTGATGAAAGTGTTCATGGAGCAACGCGAGTATCGGGACAATGGAGCATTGTGAATACAAAGGCCATGGAACATTGAGATAAGAGAGTTCATGGAGCGTTGTGATGACAAGGGTCTTGGAACCTACTGATGACACGTTTCATACAGCATTGAGATGACAAGGGCCAAGGTGAATTGTGATGACACGTGTCATGGGGCATTGTGATGACATTGGTCATCTTGCATTGTGATGACAGTGGTCATGTAGAATTTTGATTAAAGGTATCATGGAGCACTGTGATGACAAAGGCCAAGGAACAATTTGATGACAATTGTCATTGAGCAATGTGATGACACGGGAATGGAACATTATGATGACAAGTGTTCTGGAGCATTGTGATGACAAGGGCATGGAGCATTGTGATTACAGGGGCCATGGAGCATTGTGATGACAACGGCATGGAGCATTGTGATGACAGTGGTCAATGTGCATTGTGATTACAAAGACCATGAGGCATTGTGATGACAGGGGCCTTGGAGCATTGTGATGACAATGGTCATCAAGCATTGTGATGACAGGGGTCATAGAGCATTGTGATGAGAAAGACCATGGAGCATGGTGATGACAGAGGCCATGGAACATTGTGATGACAAGGCCATGTACCATTGTGATGACAAGCGCAGGGAACCTTGTGGTGACCGGGGTCATGGAGCATTGTGATGACAACTTTCATGGAACGTTGTGATGACAGGGGTCATGGAGCACTGTGTTGAAAGGGAACATGGAGCAGTGTGATTACAGGGTCCATGGAGCATTGTGAATACATAGGCCATGGAACAATGTGATGACAGGGGTCATGTAGCATTGTGATGACAGGGTCATGGAGCATTGTGATTACAGGGGTTATGGGGCACTGTGATGACAGGGGGCATGGAGCATTGTGATGAAAATTGTCCTGGAGCATTGTGATGACTGCGGTCACAGAGAAATGGGATGAAAGATATCAGGCAGCATTGTGAGGAAAGCGGTCATGGATTCCTTTTATGACAGAGGTCATGGAACATTCTGATAACAAGTTTCATACAGCATTTTGATGACAGGGGTCATGGAGCATTGTGTTGACACGGGCATGGAGCATTGTAATGATAGGATATCTGGAGCATTGTGATGAAAAGGGGATGGAGCATTTTGATGACAGGGTCCAAGGAGCATTGTGCTGACAATGGCATGGAGCATTGTGATGAAAAGGGTACTGGAGCACTGTGAGGAAAGGAATCATGGATCATTGTGATGACAGGGGTCATGGAGTTTGTGATGACAAGGGTCATGGAGCATTGTGATGACACGGTTAAGGAACATTGCGATGACAAGAATTCTGGAGCATTGTGATGAAAGGGCATGGAGCATTGTGATGAAAGGTTACAAGGAGCATTGTGATGATATGGGCAGAGAACTTTGTGATGACAGGGGTCATGGAGCATTGTGATGAAAAGTGTCATGGAACATTGTACTGACAGGGATCATGGAGCTTTTGTGTAAGAGAGGCCTTGGAGATTTGCGGTGGCAGGCGTCATGGTGCATTGTGGTGACAGCGGTCTTGGAGCACTGTGATGAAAGGGGTCATGGAACACTGTGATTACAGGGGCCATGGAGCACTGTGAATACAAAGGCTATGGAGCATTGAGATGACAGGTTTCATGGAGCATTGAGATGAAAGTGATCATTGATCATTGTGATGACAAGTGTCCTGGAACCTTGTGATGACACGGTTCATGGAGCATTGTGATGACAAGGACCATGGCGAATTGTGATGACATCTGTCATGGGCCATTGTGATGACAGTGATCATGTAGAATTGTGATGAAATGTAGCATGGAGCACTGTGATGACAGGGGCCATAGAACACTGTGATGACAAAGGCCATGGAGCATTGTGATGACAAGTGTCATGGGGCAATTTGATGACATTGGCATGGAGCATTATGATGAGAAGAGTTATGGAGCATTTTGATGACAAGGGCATGGAGCATTGTGATGACAGAGCCCATGGAGCATTGCGATGAAAAGGGCAGGGAACATTGTGATGACTGGGTTCATGGAGCATTGTGATGAAAGGGGCCATGGAGCATTGAGATGACAGGCGTCTTGCGGTATGGTGATGACAGTGGTCATGGAGCATTGTGATGAAAGAGATCATGGAGCAATATGATAACAGGGGCCATGGAGCATTGTGATGACAGGTGTATTGGAGCATTGTGATGAAAATAGTAATGGATCATTGTGATGACATGTGTCCTGGAACACGGTGAGGACACGGTTCATCGAGTATTGTGAAGACAAGGGTCATAGCGAATTGTGATGACAGGTGTCATGGGGCATCGTGATGACAATGATCATCTAGGAATTGTGATGAAAGGTATCATGGAGCACTGTGATGACTGGGGGCATGAAGCATTGTTTTGAACATTGTCCTGGATTATGGTGATGACAGCAGTCATGGATTATTGTGATGACAGGGATTATGCAGCATTGTGTTGCCATGGGTATGGACTATTGTGATGACAATGGTCATGGAGCAATGTGATGAAAGTTTTCATGGAACGTCGTGATGAAAAGTGCCTGGGAGCATTGTGACGATAAAGGCCATTGAGCATTGTGATGACAAGTGTCATGGAGCATTGTAATGAAAGCTTTCATTGTGCACTGGGATGACAAGGGGGATGGAGTATTGTGATGAAACTTGTCCTGGAGCATTGTGATAACGAAAGCCATGGAGCATAGTGATGACAGGCATCATGGAGCATTGTGAAGAAAGGGGCCATGGGGAATTGTAATGACAATAGAGAAATGTGATGAAAATGGTCAGCGAACATAGTGATTAAAGTGGTCATTGAGAATTGTGATGACAAAGGTCATGGAGAACTATGATGACCAGGGTCATGTAGCATTGTGATGACACGTTCATGGAACATTGTGATGACAAGAATTCTGGAGCATTGTGATGACAAGGGCTATGGAGCATTGTGATGCCACGGTCATGGAACATTGTGATGACAAAATTCTGGAGCATTGTGAGGAAAAAGGCATGGAGCATTGTGATTATAGGGGACATGGAGCATTGTGATGACATGGGCAAGGAACACTGTGATGACAGGTGTTATGGAGCATTGTGATGAAAGGTGATATGGAGCACTGTGATTACAGGGGTCATGGAGCATTGTGAATACAAAGGCCATGGAGCATTGAGATGACAGTGGTCATGGAGCATTGTGATGAAAATGGTAATGGATCATTGTGATGACAAGTGTCGTGGGACCCTGTGATGACATGGTTCATGGAGCATTGTGATGACAATGGTCATGGCGAATTGTGATGACAATGTCATGGGGCATTGTGATGGCAGTGGTCATCTAGAAATGTGATTAAAGTTATTATCGAGCACAGTAAATAGAGGGGCCATGGAGCATTGTGATGACAAGTGTCATGGAGCATTGTGATGACAGGTATCATGGAGCATCGTGATGACAAATGGCATGGAGAATTGTGATGAGAGGTGGCATTGGGCATTGTGATGAAAGGGGTCATGGAGTACTGGGATTACAGGGGCCATGGAGAATTGTGATGACAACGGCATGGAGCATTGTGATGACAGTGGTCATTGAGCATTGTGATTACAAAGACCATGAGGCATTGTGATGACAGGGGCCTTGGAGCATTGTGATGACAATGGTCATCAAGCATTGTGATGACAGGGGTCATAGAGCATTGTGATGAGAAAGACCATGGAGCATGGTGATGACAGAGGCCATGGAACATTGTGATGACAAGGCCATGTACCATTGTGATGACAAGGGCAGGGAACCTTGTGGTGACCGGGGTCATGGAGCATTTTGATGACAACTTTCATGGAACGTTGTGATGACAGGGGTCATGGAGGACTGTGTTGAAAGGGAACATGGAGCAGTGTGATTAGAGGGTCCATGGAGAATTGTGAATACATAGGCCATGGAACAATGTGATGACAGGGGTCATGTAGCATTGTGATGACAGGGTCATGGAGCATTGTGATGACACAGGCATGAAGCATGGTGATGACAACAGACCTGGAGCATTGTGATGACAACGGCATGGAGCATTGTGATGACAGGGTCATGGAGCATTGTGATTACAGGGGTTATGGGGCACTGTGATGACAGGGGGCATGGAGCATTGTGATGAAAATTGTCCTGGAGCATTGTGATGACTGCGTTCACAGAGAAATGGGATGAAAGATATCATGCAGCATTGTGAGGAAAGCGGTCATGGATTCTTTTTATGACAGAGGTCATGGAACATTCTGATAACAAGTTTCATACAGCATTTTGATGACAGGTGTCATGGAGCATTGTGTTGACACGGGCATGGAGCATTGTAATGATAGGATATCTGGAGCATTGTGATGAAAAGGGGATGGAGCATTTTGATGACAGGGTCCAAGGAGCATTGTGCTGACAATGGCATGGAGCATTGTGATGAAAATGGTACTGGAGCACTGTGAGGAAAGGAATCATGGATCATTGTGATGACAGGGGTCATGGAGCTTTGTGATGACAAGGGTCATGGAGCATTGTGATGACACGGTCAAGGAACATTGCGATGACAAGAATTCTGGAGCATTGTGATGAAAGGGCATGGAGCATTGTGATGAAAGGTGACAAGGAGCATTGTGATGATATGGGCAGAGAACTTTGTGATGACAGGGGCCATGGAGCATTGTGATGAAAAGTGTCATGGAACATTGTACTGACAGGGATCATGGAGCTTTTGGGTAAGAGAGGCCTTGGAGATTTGCGGTGGCAGGCGTCATGGGGCATTGTGGTGACAGCGGTCTTGGAGCATTGTGATGAAAGGGGTCATGGAACACTGTGATTACAAGGGCCATGGAGCATTGTGAATACAAAGGCTATGGAGCATTGAGATGACAGGTTTCATGGAGCATTGAGATGAAAGTGATCATTGATCATTGTGATGACAAGTGTCCTGGAACCTTGTGATGACACGGTTCATGGAGCATTGTGATGACAAGGACCATGGCGAATTGTGATGACATCCGTCATGGGCCATTGTGATGACAGTGATCATGTAGAATTGTGATGAAATGTAGCATGGAGCACTGTGATGACAGGGGCCATGGAACATTGTAATGACAAAGGCCATGGAGCATTGTGATGACAACTGTCATGGGGCATTTTGATGACATTGGCATGGAGCATTATGATGAGAAGAGTTATGGAGCATTTTGATGACAAGGGCATGGAGCATTGTGATGACAGAGCCCATGGAGCATTGCGATGAAAAAGGCAGGGAACATTGTGATGACTGGGTTCATGGAGCATTGTGATGAAAGGGGCCATGGAGCATTGAGATGACAGGCGTCTTGCGGTATAGTGATGACAGTGGTCATGGAGCATTGTGATGAAAGAGATCATGGAGCAATATGATAACAGGGGCCATGGAGCATTGTGATGACAGGTGTTTTGGAGCATTGTGATGAAAATAGTAATGGATCATTGTGATGACATGTGTCCTGGAACACGGTGAGGACACGGTTCATCGAGTATTGTGAAGACAAGGGTCATAGCGAATTGTGATGACAGGTGTCATGGGGCATCGTGATGACAATGATCATCTAGGAATTGTGATGAAAGGTATCATGGAGCACTGTGATGACTGGGGGCATGAAGCATTGTTTTGAACATTGTCCTGGATTATGGTGATGACAGCAGTCATGGATTATTGTGGTAACAGGGATTATGCAGCATTGTGTTGCCATGGGTATGGACTATTGTGATGACAATGGTCATGGAGCAATGTGATGAAAGTTTTCATGGAACGTCGTGATGAAAAGTGCCTGGTAGAATTGTGACGATAAAAGCCATGGAGCATTGTGATGACAAGTGTCATGGAGCATTGTAATGAAAGCTTTCATTGTACACTGTGATGACAAGGGGGATGGAGTATTGTGATGAAACTGGTCCTGGAGCATTGTGATAACAAAAGCCATGGAGCATTGTGATGACAGGCATCATGGAACATTGTGAAGAAAGGGGCCATGGGGAATTGTAATGACCATAGAGAAATGTGATGAAAATGGTCAGCGAGCATAGTGATTAAAGTGGTCATTGAGAATTGTGATGAAAAGTGACATAGAGCATTGTGATGACAAAGGTCATGGAGAACTGTGATGACCAGGGTCATGTAGCATTGTGATGACACGTTCATGGAACATTGTGATGACAAGAATTCTGGAGCATTGTGATGACAAGGGCCATGGAGCATTGTGATGCCACGGTCATGGAACATTGTGATGAGAAAATTCAGGAGCATTGTGAGGAAAAAGGCATGGAGCATTGTGATTATAGGGGACATGGAGCATTGTGATGACATGGGCAAGGAACACTGTGATGACAGGTGTTATGGAGCATTGTGATGAAAGTTGATATGGAGCACTGTGGTTACAGGGGTCATGGAGCATTGTGAATACAAAGGCCATGGAGCATTGAGATGACAGTGGTCATGGAGCATTGTGATGAAAATGGTAATGGATCATTGTGATGACAAGTGTCCTGGGACCCTGTGATGACATGGTTCCTGGAGCATTGTGATGACAATGGTCATGGCGAATTGTGATGACAATGTCATGGGGCATTCTGATGACAGTGGTCATCTAGAAATGTGATTAAAGTTATTATCGAGCACAGTAATGAGAAGGGCCATGGAGCATTGTGATGACAAGTGTCATGGATCATTGTGATGACAGGTATCATGGAGCATCGTGATGACAAATGCCATGGAGAATTGTGATGTGAGGTGGCATTGGGCATTGTGATGAAAGGGGTCATGGAGTACTGGGATTACAGGGGCCATGGAGCATTGTGATAACAAGTGACATGGAGAATAGTGAGGACAGGCATCATAGAGCATTGTGATGACAAGTGCCATTTCGCATTTTGAAGACAGGAGTCATCAGGCATTGTGTTGACGGGGGTCACGGAGCATTGTGTTGACAAAGGGCATAGAGCACTGTGATGACAGGGGTCATGGAGCATTGTGATGACATGGGCCATGG
Organism: Balaenoptera ricei; assembly: GCF_028023285.1. Taxonomy (NCBI): domain Eukaryota; kingdom Metazoa; phylum Chordata; class Mammalia; order Artiodactyla; family Balaenopteridae; genus Balaenoptera; species Balaenoptera ricei. The sequence continues at coordinate 1,893,593 of NW_026777433.1, read as the reverse complement.
AGCATTGTGAAGACGAGATTCATGGAGCATTGTGATGACACAGGCATGAAGCATGGTGATGACAACAGACCTGGAGCATTGTGATGACAAGGGCATGGAGCATGTGAGTACAGGAGACATGGAGCATTGTGATGACATTGGCAGGGATCATTGTGATTACAGGGATCATGGAGCATTGTGATGACAAGTGTCATGCAATATTGTGCTGACACAGTTCATGGAGCATTTTGATGAGAGTGGCCTTGGAGCACAGTGACGAGAGACGTCATGGGGCATTATGGTGACAGTGGTCAAGGAGCATTGTGATGAAAGTGTTCATGGAGCAACGCGAGTATCGGGACAATGGAGCATTGTGAATACAAAGGCCATGGAACATTGAGATAAGAGAGTTCATGGAGTGTTGTGATGACAAGGGTCTTGGAACCTACTGATGACACTTTTCATACAGCATTGAGATGACAAGGGCCAAGGTGAATTGTGATGACACGTGTCATGGGGCATTGTGATGACATTGGTCATCTTGCATTGTGATGACAGTGGTCATGTAGAATTTTGATTAAAGGTATCATGGAGCACTGTGATGACAAAGGCCAAGGAACATTTTGATGACAATTGTCATTGAGCAATGTGATGACACGGGAATGGAACATTATGATGACAAGTGTTCTGGAGCATTGTGATGACAAGTGCATGGAGCATTGTGATTACAGGGGCCATGGAGCATTGTGATGACAACGGCATGGAGCATTGTGATGACAGTGGTCAATGCGCATTGTGATTACAAAGACCATGAGGCATTGTGATGACAGGGGCCTTGGAGCATTGTGATGACAATGGTCATCAAGCATTGTGATGACAGGGGTCATAGAGCATTGTGATGAGAAAGACCATGGAGCATGGTGATGACAGAGGCCATGGAACATTGTGATGACAAGGCCATGTACCATTGTGATGACAAGCGCAGGGAACCTTGTGGTGACCGGGGTCATGCAGCATTGTGATGACAACTTTCATGGAACGTTGTGATGACAGGGGTCATGGAGCACTGTGTTGAAAGGGAACATGGAGCAGTGTGATTACAGGGTCCATGGAGCATTGTGAATACATAGGCCATGGAACAATGTGATGACAGGGGTCATGTAGCATTGTGATGACAGGGTCATGGAGCATTGTGATTACAGGGGTTATGGGGCACTGTGATGACAGGGGGCATGGAGCATTGTGATGAAAATTGTCCTGGAGCATTGTGATGACAGCTGTCACAGAGAATTGGGAGGAAAGGTATCATGCAGCATTGTGATGACAACGGTCATGGATCATTTTGATGCCAGGGGTCATGGAACATTCTGATAACAAGGTTCATACAGCATTTTGATGACCGGGGTCATGGAGCATTGTGTTGACACGGGCATGGAGCATTGTAATGATAGGATATCTGGAGCATTGTGATGAAAAGGGGATGGAGCATTTTGATGACAGGGTCCAAGGAGCATTGTGCTGACAATGGCATGGAGCATTGTGATGAAAAGGGTACTGGAGCACTGTGAGGAAAGGAATCATGGATCATTGTGATGACAGGGGTCATGGAGCTTTGTAATGACAAGTGTCATGGAGCATTGTGATGACACGGTCAAGGAACATTGCGATGACAAGAATTCTGGAGCATTGTGATGAAAGGGCATGGAGCATTGTGATGAAAGGTGACAAGGAGCATTGTGATGATATGGGCAGAGAACTTTGTGATGACAGGGGTCATGGAGCATTGTGATGAAAAGTGTCATGGAACATTGTACTGACAGATATCATGGAGCTTTTTGGTAAGAGAGGCCTTGGAGATTTGTGGTGGCAGGCGTCATGGGGCATTGTGATGACAGCGGTCTTGGAGCACTGTGATGAAAGGGGTCATGGAACACTGTGATTACAGGGGCCATGGAGCACTGTGAATACAAAGGCTATGGAGCATTGAGATGACAGGTTTCATGGAGCATTGAGATGAAAGTGATCTTTGATCATTGTGATGATAAGTGTCCTGGAACCTTGTGATGACACGGTTCATGGAGCATTGTGATGACAAGGACCATGGCGAATTGTGATGACATCTGTCATGGGGCATTGTGATGACAGTGATCATGTAGAATTGTGATGAAATGTAGCATGGAGCACTGTGATGACAGGGGCCATGGAACATTGTGATGACAAAGGCCATGGAGCATTGTGATGACAAGTGTCATGGGGCATTTTGATGACATTGGCATGGAGCATTATGATGAGAAGAGTTATGGAGCATTTTGATGACAAGGGCATGGAGCATTGTGATGACAGAGCCCATGGAGCATTGCGATGAAAAGGGCAGGGAACATTGTGATGACTGGGTTCATGGAGCATTGTGATGAAAGGGGCCATGGAGCATTGAGATGACAGGCGTCTTGCGGTATGGTGATGACAGTGGTCATGGAGCATTGTGATGAAAGAGATCATGGAGCAATACGATAACAGGGGCCATGGAGCATTGTGATGACAGGTGTATTGGAGCATTGTGAAGAAAATAGTAATGGATCATTGTGATGACATGTGTCCTGGAACACTGTGAGGACACGGTTCTTCGAGTATTGTGATGACAAGGGTCATAGCGAATTGTGATGACAGGTGTCATGGGGCATCGTGATGACAATGATCATCTAGGAATTGTGATGAAAGGTATCATGGAGCACTGTGATGACTGGGGGCATGAAGCATTGTTTTGAACATTGTCCTGGATTATTGTGATGACAGCAGTCATGGATTATTGTGATGACAGGGATTATGCAGCATTGTGTTGCCATGGGTATGGACTATTGTGATGACAATGGTCATGGAGCAATGTGATGAAAGTTTTCATGGAACGTCGTGATGAAAAGTGCCTGGGAGCATTGTGATGATAAAAGCCATGGAGCATTGTGATGACAAGTGTCATGGAGCATTGTAATGAAAGCTTTCATTGTGCACTGTGATGACAAGGGGGATGGAGTATTGTGATGAAACTGGTCCTGGAGCATTGTGATAACAAAAGCCATGGAGCATTGTGATGACAAGCATTATGGAACATTGTGAAGAAAGGGGCCATGGGGAATTGTAATGACAATAGAGAAATGTGATGAAAATGGTCAGCGAGCATAGTGATTAAAGTGGTCATTGAGAATTGTGATGAAAAGTGACATAGAGCATTGTGATGACAAAGGTCATGGAGAACTGTGATGACCAGGGTCATGTAGCATTGTGATGACACGTTCTTGGAACTTTGTGATGACAAGAATTCTGGAGCATTGTGATGACAAGGGCCATGGAGCATTGTGATGCCACGGTCATGGAACATTGTGATGACAAAATTCTGGAGCATTGTGAGGAAAAAGGCATGGAGCATTGTGATTATAGGGGACATGGAGCATTGTGATGACATGGGCAAGGAACACTGTGATGACAGGTGTTATGGAGTATTGTGATGAAAGGTGTTATGGAGCACTGTGACTACAGGGGTCATGGAGCATTGTGAATACAAAGGCCATGGAGCATTGAGATGACAGTGGTCATGGAGCATTGTGATGAAAATGGTAATGGATCATTGTGATGACAAGTGTCGTGGGACCCTGTGATGACATGGTTCATGGAGCATTGTGATGACAATGGTCATGGCGAATTGTGATGACAATGTCATGGGGCATTGTGATGGCAGTGGTCATCTAGAAATGTGATTAATGTTATTATCGAGCACAGTAATGAGAAGGGCCATGGAGCATTGTGATGACAAGTGTCATGGAGCATTGTGATGACAGGTATCATGGAGCATCGTGATGACAAATGGCATGGAGAATTGTGATGAGAGGTGGCATTGGGCATTGTGATGAAAGGGGTCATGGAGAAGTGGGATTACAGGGGCCATGGAGCCTTGTGATAACAAGTGACATGGAGAATAGTGAGGACAGGCATCATAGAGCATTGTGATGACAAGCGCCATTTCGCATTTTGAAGACAGGGGTCATCAGGCATTGTGTTGATGGGGGTCACGGAGCATTGTGTTGACAAAGGCCATAGAGCATTGTGATGACAGGGGTCATGTAGCATTGTGATGGCATGGGCCATGGAGCATTGTGAAGACAAGATTCATGGAGCATTGTGATGACACAGGCATGAAGCATGGTGATGACAACAGACCTGGAGCATTGTGATGACAAGGGCATGGAGCATTGTGATTACAGGAGACGTGGAGCATTGTGATGACATTGGCAGGGATCATTGTGATTACAGGGATCATGGAGCATTGTGATGACAAGTGTCATGCAATATTGTGCTGACACAGTTCATGGAGCATTTTGATGAGAGTGGCCTTTGAGCACAGTGATGAGAGACGTCATGGGGCATTATGGTGACAGTGGTCAAGGAGCATTGTGATGAAAGTGTTCATGGAGCAACGCGAGTATCGGGACAATGGAGAATTGTGAATACAAAGGCCATGGAACATTGAGATAAGAGAGTTCATGGAGTGTTGTGATGACAAGGGTCTTGGAACCTACTGATGACACTTTTCATACAGCATTGAGATGACAAAGGCCAAGGTGAATTGTGATGACACGTGTCATGGGGCATTGTGATGACATTGGTCATCTTGCATTGTGATGAGAGTGGTCATGTAGAATTTTGATTAAAGGTATCATGGAGCACTGTGATGACAAAGGCCAAGGAACATTTTGATGACAATTGTCATTGAGCAATGTGATGACACGGGAATGGAACATTATGATGACAAGTGTTCTGGAGCATTGTGATTACAGGGGCCATGGAGCATTGTGATGACAACGGCATGGAGCATTGTGATGACAGGGTCATGGAGCATTGTGATTACAGGGGTTATGGAGCACTGTGATGACAGGGGGCATGGAGCATTGTGATGAAAATTGTCCTGGAGCATTGTGATGACTGCGGTCACAGAGAAATGGGATGAAAGATATCAGGCAGCATTGTGAGGAAAGCGGTCATGGATTCTTTTTATGACACAGGTCATGTAACATTCTGATAACAAGTTTCATACAGCATTTTGATGACAGGGGTCATGGAGCATTGTGTTGACACGGGCATGGAGCATTGTAATGATAGGATATCTGGAGCATTGTGATGAAAAGGGGATGGAGCATTTTGATGACAGGGTCCAAGGAGCATTGTGCTGACAATGGCATGGAGCATTGTGATGAAAAGGGTACTGGAGCACTGTGAGGAAAGGAATCATGGATCATTGTGATGACAGGGGTCATGGAGTTTGTGATGACAAGGGTCATGGAGCATTGTGATGACACGGTTAAGGAACATTGCGATGAAAAGAATTCTGGAGCATTGTGATGAAAGGGCATGGAGCATTGTGATGAAAGGTGACAAGGAGCATTGTGATGATATGGGCAGAGAACTTTGTGATGACAGGGGTCATGGAGCATTGTGATGAAAAGTGTCATGGAACATTGTACTGACAGGGATCATGGAGCTTTTGGGTAAGAGAGGCCTTGGAGATTTGCGGTGGCAGGCGTCATGGTGCATTGTGGTGACAGCGGTCTTGGAGCACTGTGATGAAAGGGGTCATGGAACACTGTGATTACAGGGGCCATGGAGCACTGGGAATACAAAGGCTATGGAGCATTGAGATGACAGGTTTCATGGAGCATTGAGATGAAAGTGATCATTGATCATTGTGATGACAAGTGTCCTGGAACCTTGTGATGACACGGTTCATGGAGCATTGTGATGACAAGGACCATGGCGAATTGTGATGACATCTGTCATGGGCCATTGTGATGACAGTGATCATGTAGAATTGTGATGAAATGTAGCATGGAGCACTGTGATGACAGGGGCCATAGAACACTGTGATGACAAAGGCCATGGAGCATTGTGATGACAAGTGTCATGGGGCATTTTGATGACAAGGGCAAGGAGCATTGTGATGACAGAGCCCATGGAGCATTGCGATGAAAGGGGCAGGGAACATTGTGATGACTGGGTTCATGGAGCATTGTGATGAAAGGGGCCATGGAGCATTGAGATGACAGGCGTCTTGCGGTATGGTGATGACAGTGGTCATGGAGCATTGTGATGAAAGAGATCATGGAGCAATATGATAACAGGGGCCATGGAGCATTGTGATGACAGGTGTATTGGAGCATTGTGATGAAAATAGTAATGGATCATTGTGATGACATGTGTCCTGGAACACGGTGAGGACACGGTTCATCGAGTATTGTGATGACAAGGGTCATAGCGAATTGTGATGACAGGTGTCATGGGGCATCGTGATGACAATGATCATCTAGGAATTGTGATGAAAGGTATCATGGAGCACTGTGATGACTGGGGGCATGAAGCATTGTTTTGAACATTGTCCTGGATTATGGTGATGACAGCAGTCATGGATTATTGTGATGACAGGGATTATGCAGCATTGTGTTGCCATGGGTATGGACTATTGTGATGACAATGGTCATGGAGCAATGTGATGAAAGTTTTCATGGAACGTCGTGATGAAAAGTGCCTGGGAGCATTGTGACGATAAAGGCCATGGAGCATTGTGATGACAAGTGTCATGGAGCATTGTAATGAAAGCTTTCTTTGTGCACTGGGATGACAAGGGGGATGGAGTATTGTGATGAAACTTGTCCTGGAGCATTGTGATAACGAAAGCCATGGAGCATAGTGATGACAGGCATCATGGAGCATTGTGAAGAAAGGGGCCATGGGGAATTGTAATGACAATAGAGAAATGTGATGAAAATGGTCAGCGAGCATAGTGATTAAAGTGGTCATTGAGAATTGTGATGACAAAGGTCATGGAGAACTGTGATGACCAGGGTCATGTAGCATTGTGATGACACGTTCATGGAACATTGTGATGACAAGAATTCTGGAGCATTGTGATGACAAGGGCCATGGAGCATTGTGATGCCACGGTCATGGAACATTGTGATGACAAAATTCTGGAGCATTGTGAGGAAAAAGGCATGGAGCATTGTGATTATAGGGGACATGGAGCATTGTGATGACATGGGCAAGGAACACTGTGATGACAGGTGTCATGGAGCATCGTGATGACAAATGCCATTGAGAATTGTGATCAGAGGTGACATTGGGCATTGTGATGAAAGGGGTCATGGAGTACTGGGAGTACAGGGGCCATGGAGCCTTGTGATAACAAGTGACATGGAGAATAGTGATGACAGGCATCATAGAGCATTGTGATGACAAGTGCCATTTAGCATTTTGATGACAGGGGACATCAGGCATTGTGTTGACGGGGGTCACGGAGCATTGTGATGACAAAGGCCATACAGCATTGTGATGACAGGGGTCATGGAGCATTGTGATGACATGGGCCATGGAGCATTGTGAAGACAAGATTCATGGAGCATTGTGATGACACGGGCATGAAGCATGGTGATGACAACAGACCTGGAGCATTGTGATGACAAGGGCATGGAGCATTGTGATTACAGGAGACTTGGGTCATTGTGATGAAATTGGCAGGGATCATTGTGATTAGAGGGATCATGGAGCATTGTGATGACAAGTGTCATGCAATATTGTGCTGACACAGATCATGGAGCATTTTGATGAGAGTGGCCTTGGAGCACAGTGATGAGAGACGTCATGGGGCATTATGGTGACAGTGGTCAAGGAGCATTGTGATGAAAGTGTTCATGGAGCAACGCGAGTATCGGGACAATGGAGCATTGTGAATACAAAGGCCATGGAACATTGAGATAAGAGAGTTCATGGAGTGTTGTGATGACAAGGGTCTTGGAACCTACTGATGACACGTTTCATACAGCATTGAGATGACAAGGGCCAAGGTGAATTGTGATGACACGTGTCATGGGGCATTGTGATGACATTGGTCATCTTGCATTGTGATGACAGTGGTCATGTAGAATTTTGATTAAAGGTATCATGGAGCACTGTGATGACAAAGGCCAAGGAACATTTTGATGACAATTGTCATTGAGCAATGTGATGACACGGGAATGGAACATTATGATGACAAGTGTTCTGGAGCATTGTGATGACAAGGGCATGGAGCATTGTGATTACAGGGGCCATGGAGCATTGTGATGACAACGGCATGGAGCATTGTGATGACAGTGGTCAATGTGCATTGTGATTACAAAGACCATGAGGCATTGTGATGACGGGGGCCTTGGAGCATTGTGATGACAATGGTCATCAAGCATTGTGATGACAGGGGTCATAGAGCATTGTGATGAGAAAGACCATGGAGCATGGTGATGACAGAGGCCATGGAACATTGTGATGACAAGGCCATGTACCATTGTGATGACAAGGGCAGGGAACCTTGTGGTGACCGGGGTCATGGAGCATTTTGATGACAACTTTCATGGAACGTTGTGATGACAGGGGTCATGGAGCACTGTGTTGAAAGGGAACATGGAACAGTGTGATTACAGGGTCCATGGAGCATTGTGAATACATAGGCCATGGAACAATGTGATGACAGGGGTCATGTAGCATTGTGATGACAGGGTCATGGAGCATTGTGATTACAGGGGTTATGGGGCACTGTGATGACAGGGGGCATGGAGCATTGTGATGAAAATTGTCCTGGAGCATTGTGATGACAGCTGTCACAGAGAATTGGGATGAAAGGTATCATGCAGCATTGTGATGACAACGGTCATGGATCATTTTGATGCCAGGGGTCATGGAACATTCTGATAACAAGGTTCATCAAGCATTTTGATGACAGGGGTCATGGAGCATTGTGTTGACACGGGCATGGAGCATTGTAATGCTAGGATATCTGGAGCATTGTGATGAAAAGGGGATGGAGCATTTTGATGACAGGGTCCAAGGAGCATTGTGCTGACAATGGCATGGAGCATTGTGATGAAAATGGTACTGGAGCACTGTGAGGAAAGGAATCATGGATCATTGTGATGACAGGGGTCATGGAGCTTTGTGATGACAAGGGTCATGGAACATTGTGATGACACGTTCAAGGAACATTGCCATGACAAGAATTCTGGAGCATTGTGATGAAAGGGCATGGAGCATTGTGATTGAAGGTGACAAGGAGCATTGTGATGATATGCGCAGAGAACTTTGTGATGACAGGGGTCATGGAGCATTGTGATGAAAAGTGTCATGGAACATTGTACTGACAGATATCATGGAGCTTTTTGGTAAGAGAGGCCTTGGAGATTTGTGGTGGCAGGCGTCATGGGGCATTGTGATGACAGCGGTCTTGGAGCATTGTGATGAAAGGGGTCATGGAGCACTGTGATTACAGGGGCCATGGAGCATTGTGAATATAAAGGCTATGGAGCATTGAGATGACAGGGTTCATGGAGCATTGTGATGAAAGTGATCATGGTTCATTGTGATGACAAGTGTCCTGGAACCTTGTGATGACACGGTTCATGGAGCATTGTGATGACAAGGACCATGGCGAATTGTGATGACATCTGTCATGGGCCATTGTGATGAGAGTGGTCGTGTAGAATTGTGATGAAAGGTATCATGGAGCACTGTGATGACAGGGGCCATGGAACATTGTGATGACAAAGGCCATGGAGCATTGTGATGACAAGTGTCATGGGGCATTTTGATGACATTGGCCTGGAGCATTATGATGACAAGAGTTCTGGAGCATTTTGATGGCAAGCGCATGGAGCATTGTGATGACAGAGCCCATGGAGCATTGCGATGAAAACGGCAGGGAACATTGTGATGACTGGGTTCATGGAGCATTGTGATGAAAGGGGCCATGGAGCATTGAGATGACAGGCGTCTTGCGGTATGGTGATGACAGTGGTCATGGAGCATTGTGATGAAAGAGATCATGGAGCAATATGATAACAGGGGCCATGGAGCATTGTGATGACAGGTGTATTGGAGCATTGTGAAGAAAATAGTAATGGATCATTGTGATGACATGTGTCCTGGAACACTGTGAGGACACGGTTCTTCGAGTATTGTGATGACAAGGGTCATAGCGAATTGTGATGACAGGTGTCATGGGGCATTGTGATGACATTGATCATCTAGGAATTGTGATGAAAGGTATCATGGAGCACTGTGATGACTCGGGGAATGAAGCATTGTTTTGAACATTGTCCTGGATTATGGTGATGACAGCAGTCATGGATTATTGTGATGACAGGGATTATGCAGCATTGTGTTGCCATGGGTATGGACTATTGTGATGACAATGGTCATGGAGCAATGTGATGAAAGTTTTCATGGAACGTCGTGATGAAAAGTGCCTGGGAGCATTGTGACGATAAAGGCCATGGAGCATTGTGATGACAAGTGTCATGGAGCATTGTAATGAAAGCTTTCATTGTGCACTGGGATGACAAGGGGGATGGAGTATTGTGATGAAACTTGTCCTGGAGCATTGTGATAACGAAAGCCATGGAGCATAGTGATGACAGGCATCATGGAGCATTGTGAAGAAAGGGGCCATGGGGAATTGTAATGACAATAGAGAAATGTGATGAAAATGGTCAGCGAGCATAGTGATTAAAGTGGTCATAGAGAATTGTGATGACAAAGGTCATGGAGAACTGTGATGACCAGGGTCATGTAGCATTGTGATGACACGTTCATGGAACATTGTGATGACAAGAATTCTGGAGCATTGTGATGACAAGGGCCATGGAGCATTGTGATGCCACGGTCATGGAACATTGTGATGACAAAATTCTGGAGCATTGTGAGGAAAAAAGCATGGAGCATTGTGATTATAGGGGACATGGAGCATTGTGATGACATGGGCAAGGAACACTGTGATGACAGGTGTCATGGAGCATCGTGATGACAAATGCCATTGAGAATTGTGATCAGAGGTGACATTGGGCATTGTGATGAAAGGGGTCATGGAGTACTGGGAGTACAGGGGCCATGGAGCCTTGTGATAACAAGTGACATGGAGAATAGTGATGACAGGCATCATAGAGCATTGTGATGACAAGTGCCATTTAGCATTTTGATGACAGGGGACATCAGGCATTGTGTTGACGGGGGTCACGGAGCATTGTGATGACAAAGGCCATACAGCATTGTGATGACAGGGGTCATGGAGCATTGTGATGACATGGGCCATGGAGCATTGTGAAGACAAGATTCATGGAGCATTGTGATGACACGGGCATGAAGCATGGTGATGACAACAGACCTGGAGCATTGTGATGACAAGGGCATGGAGCATTGTGATTACAGGAGACTTGGGTCATTGTGATGAAATTGGCAGGGATCATTGTGATTAGAGGGATCATGGAGCATTGTGATGACAAGTGTCATGCAATATTGTGCTGACACAGATCATGGAGCATTTTGATGAGAGTGGCCTTGGAGCACAGTGATGAGAGACGTCATGGGGCATTATGGTGACAGTGGTCAAGGAGCATTGTGATGAAAGTGTTCATGGAGCAACGCGAGTATCGGGACAATGGAGCATTGTGAATACAAAGGCCATGGAACATTGAGATAAGAGAGTTCATGGAGTGTTGTGATGACAAGGGTCTTGGAACCTACTGATGACACGTTTCATACAGCATTGAGATGACAAGGGCCAAGGTGAATTGTGATGACACGTGTCATGGGGCATTGTGATGACATTGGTCATCTTGCATTGTGATGACAGTGGTCATGTAGAATTTTGATTAAAGGTATCATGGAGCACTGTGATGACAAAGGCCAAGGAACATTTTGATGACAATTGTCATTGAGCAATGTGATGACACGGGAATGGAACATTATGATGACAAGTGTTCTGGAGCATTGTGATGACAAGGGCATGGAGCATTGTGATTACAGGGGCCATGGAGCATTGTGATGACAACGGCATGGAGCATTGTGATGACAGTGGTCAATGTGCATTGTGATTACAAAGACCATGAGGCATTGTGATGACGGGGGCCTTGGAGCATTGTGATGACAATGGTCATCAAGCATTGTGATGACAGGGGTCATAGAGCATTGTGATGAGAAAGACCATGGAGCATGGTGATGACAGAGGCCATGGAACATTGTGATGACAAGGCCATGTACCATTGTGATGACAAGGGCAGGGAACCTTGTGGTGACCGGGGTCATGGAGCATTTTGATGACAACTTTCATGGAACGTTGTGATGACAGGGGTCATGGAGCACTGTGTTGAAAGGGAACATGGAACAGTGTGATTACAGGGTCCATGGAGCATTGTGAATACATAGGCCATGGAACAATGTGATGACAGGGGTCATGTAGCATTGTGATGACAGGGTCATGGAGCATTGTGATTACAGGGGTTATGGGGCACTGTGATGACAGGGGGCATGGAGCATTGTGATGAAAATTGTCCTGGAGCATTGTGATGACAGCTGTCACAGAGAATTGGGATGAAAGGTATCATGCAGCATTGTGATGACAACGGTCATGGATCATTTTGATGCCAGGGGTCATGGAACATTCTGATAACAAGGTTCATCAAGCATTTTGATGACAGGGGTCATGGAGCATTGTGTTGACACGGGCATGGAGCATTGTAATGCTAGGATATCTGGAGCATTGTGATGAAAAGGGGATGGAGCATTTTGATGACAGGGTCCAAGGAGCATTGTGCTGACAATGGCATGGAGCATTGTGATGAAAATGGTACTGGAGCACTGTGAGGAAAGGAATCATGGATCATTGTGATGACAGGGGTCATGGAGCTTTGTGATGACAAGGGTCATGGAACATTGTGATGACACGTTCAAGGAACATTGCCATGACAAGAATTCTGGAGCATTGTGATGAAAGGGCATGGAGCATTGTGATTGAAGGTGACAAGGAGCATTGTGATGATATGGGCAGAGAACTTTGTGATGACAGGGGTCATGGAGCATTGTGATGAAAAGTGTCATGGAACATTGTACTGACAGATATCATGGAGCTTTTTGGTAAGAGAGGCCTTGGAGATTTGTGGTGGCAGGCGTCATGGGGCATTGTGATGACAGCGGTCTTGGAGCATTGTGCTGAAAGGGGTCATGGAGCACTGTGATTACAGGGGCCATGGAGCATTGTGAATATAAAGGCTATGGAGCATTGAGATGACAGGGTTCATGGAGCATTGTGATGAAAGTGATCATGGTTCATTGTGATGACAAGTGTCCTGGAACCTTGTGATGACACGGTTCATGGAGCATTGTGATGACAAGGACCATGGCGAATTGTGATGACATCTGTCATGGGCCATTGTGATGAGAGTGGTCGTGTAGAATTGTGATGAAAGGTATCATGGAGCACTGTGATGACAGGGGCCATGGAACATTGTGATGACAAAGGCCATGGAGCATTGTGATGACAAGTGTCATGGGGCATTTTGATGACATTGGCCTGGAGCATTATGATGACAAGAGTTCTGGAGCATTTTGATGGCAAGCGCATGGAGCATTGTGATGACAGAGCCCATGGAGCATTGCGATGAAAACGGCAGGGAACATTGTGATGACTGGGTTCATGGAGCATTGTGATGAAAGGGGCCATGGAGCATTGAGATGACAGGCGTCTTGCGGTATGGTGATGACAGTGGTCATGGAGCATTGTGATGAAAGAGATCATGGAGCAATATGATAACAGGGGCCATGGAGCATTGTGATGACAGGTGTATTGGAGCATTGTGAAGAAAATAGTAATGGATCATTGTGATGACATGTGTCCTGGAACACTGTGAGGACACGGTTCTTCGAGTATTGTGATGACAGGGTCATAGCGAATTGTGATGACAGGTGTCATGGGGCATTGTGATGACATTGATCATCTAGGAATTGTGATGAAAGGTATCATGGAGCACTGTGATGACTCGGGGAATGAAGCATTGTTTTGAACATTGTCCTGGATTATGGTGATGACAGCAGTCATGGATTATTGTGATGACAGGGATTATGCAGCATTGTGTTGCCATGGGTATGGACTATTGTGATGACAATGGTCATGGAGCAATGTGATGAAAGTTTTCATGGAACGTCGTGATGAAAAGTGCCTGGGAGCATTGTGACGATAAAGGCCATGGAGCATTGTGATGACAAGTGTCATGGAGCATTGTAATGAAAGCTTTCATTGTGCACTGGGATGACAAGGGGGATGGAGTATTGTGATGAAACTTGTCCTGGAGCATTGTGATAACGAAAGCCATGGAGCATAGTGATGACAGGCATCATGGAGCATTGTGAAGAAAGGGGCCATGGGGAATTGTAATGACAATAGAGAAATGTGATGAAAATGGTCAGCGAGCATAGTGATTAAAGTGGTCATTGAGAATTGTGATGACAAAGGTCATGGAGAACTGTGATGACCAGGGTCATGTAGCATTGTGATGACACGTTCATGGAACATTGTGATGACAAGAATTCTGGAGCATTGTGATGACAAGGGCCATGGAGCATTGTGATGCCACGGTCATGGAACATTGTGATGACAAAATTCTGGAGCATTGTGAGGAAAAAGGCATGGAGCATTGTGATTATAGGGGACATGGAGCATTGTGATGACATGGGCAAGGAACACTGTGATGACAGGTGTCATGGAGCATCGTGATGACAAATGCCATTGAGAATTGTGATCAGAGGTGACATTGGGCATTGTGATGAAAGGGGTCATGGAGTACTGGGAGTACAGGGGCCATGGAACCTTGTGATAACAAGTGACATGGAGAATAGTGATGAGAGGCATCATAGAGCATTGTGATGACAAGTGCCATTTAGCATTTTGATGACAGGGGACATCAGGCATTGTGTTGACGGGGGTCACGGAGCATTGTGATGACAAAGGCCATACAGCATTGTGATGACAGGGGTCATGGAGCATTGTGATGACATGGGCCATGGAGCATTGTGAAGACAAGATTCATGGAGCATTGTGATGACACGGGCATGAAGCATGGTGATGACAACAGACCTGGAGCATTGTGATGACAAGGGCATGGAGCATTGTGATTACAGGAGACTTGGGTCATTGTGATGAATTTGGCAGGGATCATTGTGATTAGAGGGATCATGGAGCATTGTGATGACAAGTGTCATGCAATATTGTGCTGACACAGATCATGGAGCATTTTGATGAGAGTGGCCTTGGAGCACAGTGATGAGAGACGTCATGGGGCATTATGGTGACAGTGGTCAAGGAGCATTGTGATGAAAGTGTTCATGGAGCAACGCGAGTATCGGGACAATGGAGCATTGTGAATACAAAGGCCATGGAACATTGAGATAAGAGAGTTCATGGAGTGTTGTGATGACAAGGGTCTTGGAACCTACTGATGACACGTTTCATACAGCATTGAGATGACAAGGGCCAAGGTGAATTGTGATGACACGTGTCATGGGGCATTGTGATGACATTGGTCATCTTGCATTGTGATGACAGTGGTCATGTAGAATTTTGATTAAAGGTATCATGGAGCACTGTGATGACAAAGGCCAAGGAACATTTTGATGACAATTGTCATTGAGCAATGTGATGACACGGGAATGGAACATTATGATGACAAGTGTTCTGGAGCATTGTGATGACAAAGGCATGGAGCATTGTGATTACAGGGGCCATGGAGCATTGTGATGACAACGGCATGGAGCATTGTGATGACAGTGGTCAATGTGCATTGTGATTACAAAGACCATGAGGCATTGTGATGACGGGGGCCTTGGAGCATTGTGATGACAATGGTCATCAAGCATTGTGATGACAGGGGTCATAGAGCATTGTGATGAGAAAGACCATGGAGCATGGTGATGACAGAGGCCATGGAACATTGTGATGACAAGGCCATGTACCATTGTGATGACAAGGGCAGGGAACCTTGTGGTGACCGGGGTCATGGAGCATTTTGATGACAACTTTCATGGAACGTTGTGATGACAGGGGTCATGGAGCACTGTGTTGAAAGGGAACATGGAACAGTGTGATTACAGGGTCCATGGAGCATTGTGAATACATAGGCCATGGAACAATGTGATGACAGGGGTCATGTAGCATTGTGATGACAGGGTCATGGAGCATTGTGATTACAGGGGTTATGGGGCACTGTGATGACAGGGGGCATGGAGCATTGTGATGAAAATTGTCCTGGAGCATTGTGATGACAGCTGTCACAGAGAATTGGGATGAAAGGTATCATGCAGCATTGTGATGACAACGGTCATGGATCATTTTGATGCCAGGGGTCATGGAACATTCTGATAACAAGGTTCATCAAGCATTTTGATGACAGGGGTCATGGAGCATTGTGTTGACACGGGCATGGAGCATTGTAATGCTAGGATATCTGGAGCATTGTGATGAAAAGGGGATGGAGCATTTTGATGACAGGGTCCAAGGAGCATTGTGCTGACAATGGCATGGAGCATTGTGATGAAAATGGTACTGGAGCACTGTGAGGAAAGGAATCATGGATCATTGTGATGACAGGGGTCATGGAGCTTTGTGATGACAAGGGTCATGGAACATTGTGATGACACGTTCAAGGAACATTGCCATGACAAGAATTCTGGAGCATTGTGATGAAAGGGCATGGAGCATTGTGATTGAAGGTGACAAGGAGCATTGTGATGATATGGGCAGAGAACTTTGTGATGACAGGGGTCATGGAGCATTGTGATGAAAAGTGTCATGGAACATTGTACTGACAGATATCATGGAGCTTTTTGGTAAGAGAGGCCTTGGAGATTTGTGGTGGCAGGCGTCATGGGGCATTGTGATGACAGCGGTCTTGGAGCATTGTGATGAAAGGGGTCATGGAGCACTGTGATTACAGGGGCCATGGAGCATTGTGAATATAAAGGCTATGGAGCATTGAGATGACAGGGTTCATGGAGCATTGTGATGAAAGTGATCATGGTTCATTGTGATGACAAGTGTCCTGGAACCTTGTGATGACACGGTTCATGGAGCATTGTGATGACAAGGACCATGGCGAATTGTGATGACATCTGTCATGGGCCATTGTGATGAGAGTGGTCGTGTAGAATTGTGATGAAAGGTATCATGGAGCACTGTGATGACAGGGGCCATGGAACATTGTGATGACAAAGGCCATGGAGCATTGTGATGACAAGTGTCATGGGGCATTTTGATGACATTGGCCTGGAGCATTATGATGACAAGAGTTCTGGAGCATTTTGATGGCAAGCGCATGGAACATTGTGATGACAGAGCCCATGGAGCATTGCGATGAAAACGGCAGGGAACATTGTGATGACTGGGTTCATGGAGCATTGTGATGAAAGGGGCCATGGAGCATTGAGATGACAGGCGTCTTGCGGTATGGTGATGACAGTGGTCATGGAGCATTGTGATGAAAGAGATCATGGAGCAATATGATAACAGGGGCCATGGAGCATTGTGATGACAGGTGTATTGGAGCATTGTGAAGAAAATAGTAATGGATCATTGTGATGACATGTGTCCTGGAACACTGTGAGGACACGGTTCTTCGAGTATTGTGATGACAAGGGTCATAGCGAATTGTGATGACAGGTGTCATGGGGCATTGTGATGACATTGATCATCTAGGAATTGTGATGAAAGGTATCATGGAGCACTGTGATGACTCGGGGAATGAAGCATTGTTTTGAACATTGTCCTGGATTATGGTGATGACAGCAGTCATGGATTATTGTGATGACAGGGATTATGCAGCATTGTGTTGCCATGGGTATGGACTATTGTGATGACAATGGTCATGGAGCAATGTGATGAAAGTTTTCATGGAACGTCGTGATGAAAAGTGCCTGGGAGCATTGTGACGATAAAGGCCATGGAGCATTGTGATGACAAGTGTCATGGAGCATTGTAATGAAAGCTTTCATTGTGCACTGGGATGACAAGGGGGATGGAGTATTGTGATGAAACTTGTCCTGGAGCATTGTGATAACGAAAGCCATGGAGCATAGTGATGACAGGCATCATGGAGCATTGTGAAGAAAGGGGCCATGGGGAATTGTAATGACAATAGAGAAATGTGATGAAAATGGTCAGCGAGCATAGTGATTAAAGTGGTCATAGAGAATTGTGATGACAAAGGTCATGGAGAACTGTGATGACCAGGGTCATGTAGCATTGTGATGACACGTTCATGGAACATTGTGATGACAAGAATTCTGGAGCATTGTGATGACAAGGGCCATGGAGCATTGTGATGCCACGGTCATGGAACATTGTGATGACAAAATTCTGGAGCATTGTGAGGAAAAAAGCATGGAGCATTGTGATTATAGGGGACATGGAGCATTGTGATGACATGGGCAAGGAACACTGTGATGACAGGTGTCATGGAGCATCGTGATGACAAATGCCATTGAGAATTGTGATCAGAGGTGACATTGGGCATTGTGATGAAAGGGGTCATGGAGTACTGGGAGTACAGGGGCCATGGAGCCTTGTGATAACAAGTGACATGGAGAATAGTGATGACAGGCATCATAGAGCATTGTGATGACAAGTGCCATTTAGCATTTTGATGACAGGGGACATCAGGCATTGTGTTGACGGGGGTCACGGAGCATTGTGATGACAAAGGCCATACAGCATTGTGATGACAGGGGTCATGGAGCATTGTGATGACATGGGCCATGGAGCATTGTGAAGACAAGATTCATGGAGCATTGTGATGACACGGGCATGAAGCATGGTGATGACAACAGACCTGGAGCATTGTGATGACAAGGGCATGGAGCATTGTGATTACAGGAGACTTGGGTCATTGTGATGAAATTGGCAGGGATCATTGTGATTAGAGGGATCATGGAGCATTGTGATGACAAGTGTCATGCAATATTGTGCTGACACAGATCATGGAGCATTTTGATGAGAGTGGCCTTGGAGCACAGTGATGAGAGACGTCATGGGGCATTATGGTGACAGTGGTCAAGGAGCATTGTGATGAAAGTGTTCATGGAGCAACGCGAGTATCGGGACAATGGAGCATTGTGAATACAAAGGCCATGGAACATTGAGATAAGAGAGTTCATGGAGTGTTGTGATGACAAGGGTCTTGGAACCTACTGATGACACGTTTCATACAGCATTGAGATGACAAGGGCCAAGGTGAATTGTGATGACACGTGTCATGGGGCATTGTGATGACATTGGTCATCTTGCATTGTGATGACAGTGGTCATGTAGAATTTTGATTAAAGGTATCATGGAGCACTGTGATGACAAAGGCCAAGGAACATTTTGATGACAATTGTCATTGAGCAATGTGATGACACGGGAATGGAACATTATGATGACAAGTGTTCTGGAGCATTGTGATGACAAGGGCATGGAGCATTGTGATTACAGGGGCCATGGAGCATTGTGATGACAACGGCATGGAGCATTGTGATGACAGTGGTCAATGTGCATTGTGATTACAAAGACCATGAGGCATTGTGATGACGGGGGCCTTGGAGCATTGTGATGACAATGGTCATCAAGCATTGTGATGACAGGGGTCATAGAGCATTGTGATGAGAAAGACCATGGAGCATGGTGATGACAGAGGCCATGGAACATTGTGATGACAAGGCCATGTACCATTGTGATGACAAGGGCAGGGAACCTTGTGGTGACCGGGGTCATGGAGCATTTTGATGACAACTTTCATGGAACGTTGTGATGACAGGGGTCATGGAGCACTGTGTTGAAAGGGAACATGGAACAGTGTGATTACAGGGTCCATGGAGCATTGTGAATACATAGGCCATGGAACAATGTGATGACAGGGGTCATGTAGCATTGTGATGACAGGGTCATGGAGCATTGTGATTACAGGGGTTATGGGGCACTGTGATGACAGGGGGCATGGAGCATTGTGATGAAAATTGTCCTGGAGCATTGTGATGACAGCTGTCACAGAGAATTGGGATGAAAGGTATCATGCAGCATTGTGATGACAACGGTCATGGATCATTTTGATGCCAGGGGTCATGGAACATTCTGATAACAAGGTTCATCAAGCATTTTGATGACAGGGGTCATGGAGCATTGTGTTGACACGGGCATGGAGCATTGTAATGCTAGGATATCTGGAGCATTGTGATGAAAAGGGGATGGAGCATTTTGATGACAGGGTCCAAGGAGCATTGTGCTGACAATGGCATGGAGCATTGTGATGAAAATGGTACTGGAGCACTGTGAGGAAAGGAATCATGGATCATTGTGATGACAGGGGTCATGGAGCTTTGTGATGACAAGGGTCATGGAACATTGTGATGACACGTTCAAGGAACATTGCCATGACAAGAATTCTGGAGCATTGTGATGAAAGGGCATGGAGCATTGTGATTGAAGGTGACAAGGAGCATTGTGATGATATGGGCAGAGAACTTTGTGATGACAGGGGTCATGGAGCATTGTGATGAAAAGTGTCATGGAACATTGTACTGACAGATATCATGGAGCTTTTTGGTAAGAGAGGCCTTGGAGATTTGTGGTGGCAGGCGTCATGGGGCATTGTGATGACAGCGGTCTTGGAGCATTGTGATGAAAGGGGTCATGGAGCACTGTGATTACAGGGGCCATGGAGCATTGTGAATATAAAGGCTATGGAGCATTGAGATGACAGGGTTCATGGAGCATTGTGATGAAAGTGATCATGGTTCATTGTGATGACAAGTGTCCTGGAACCTTGTGATGACACGGTTCATGGAGCATTGTGATGACAAGGACCATGGCGAATTGTGATGACATCTGTCATGGGCCATTGTGATGAGAGTGGTCGTGTAGAATTGTGATGAAAGGTATCATGGAGCACTGTGATGACAGGGGCCATGGAACATTGTGATGACAAAGGCCATGGAGCATTGTGATGACAAGTGTCATGGGGCATTTTGATGACATTGGCCTGGAGCATTATGATGACAAGAGTTCTGGAGCATTTTGATGGCAAGCGCATGGAGCATTGTGATGACAGAGCCCATGGAGCATTGCGATGAAAACGGCAGGGAACATTGTGATGACTGGGTTCATGGAGCATTGTGATGAAAGGGGCCATGGAGCATTGAGATGACAGGCGTCTTGCGGTATGGTGATGACAGTGGTCATGGAGCATTGTGATGAAAGAGATCATGGAGCAATATGATAACAGGGGCCATGGAGCATTGTGATGACAGGTGTATTGGAGCATTGTGAAGAAAATAGTAATGGATCATTGTGATGACATGTGTCCTGGAACACTGTGAGGACACGGTTCTTCGAGTATTGTGATGACAAGGGTCATAGCGAATTGTGATGACAGGTGTCATGGGGCATTGTGATGACATTGATCATCTAGGAATTGTGATGAAAGGTATCATGGAGCACTGTGATGACTCGGGGAATGAAGCATTGTTTTGAACATTGTCCTGGATTATGGTGATGACAGCAGTCATGGATTATTGTGATGACAGGGATTATGCAGCATTGTGTTGCCATGGGTATGGACTATTGTGATGACAATGGTCATGGAGCAATGTGATGAAAGTTTTCATGGAACGTCGTGATGAAAAGTGCCTGGGAGCATTGTGACGATAAAGGCCATGGAGCATTGTGATGACAAGTGTCATGGAGCATTGTAATGAAAGCTTTCATTGTGCACTGGGATGACAAGGGGGATGGAGTATTGTGATGAAACTTGTCCTGGAGCATTGTGATAACGAAAGCCATGGAGCATAGTGATGACAGGCATCATGGAGCATTGTGAAGAAAGGGGCCATGGGGAATTGTAATGACAATAGAGAAATGTGATGAAAATGGTCAGCGAGCATAGTGATTAAAGTGGTCATTGAGAATTGTGATGACAAAGGTCATGGAGAACTGTGATGACCAGGGTCATGTAGCATTGTGATGACACGTTCATGGAACATTGTGATGACAAGAATTCTGGAGCATTGTGATGACAAGGGCCATGGAGCATTGTGATGCCACGGTCATGGAACATTGTGATGACAAAATTCTGGAGCATTGTGAGGAAAAAGGCATGGAGCATTGTGATTATAGGGGACATGGAGCATTGTGATGACATGGGCAAGGAACACTGTGATGACAGGTGTCATGGAGCATCGTGATGACAAATGCCATTGAGAATTGTGATCAGAGGTGACATTGGGCATTGTGATGAAAGGGGTCATGGAGTACTGGGAGTACAGGGGCCATGGAGCCTTGTGATAACAAGTGACATGGAGAATAGTGATGAGAGGCATCATAGAGCATTGTGATGACAAGTGCCATTTAGCATTTTGATGACAGGGGACATCAGGCATTGTGTTGACGGGGGTCACGGAGCATTGTGATGACAAAGGCCATACAGCATTGTGATGACAGGGGTCATGGAGCATTGTGATGACATGGGCCATGGAGCATTGTGAAGACAAGATTCATGGAGCATTGTGATGACACGGGCATGAAGCATGGTGATGACAACAGACCTGGAGCATTGTGATGACAAGGGCATGGAGCATTGTGATTACAGGAGACTTGGGTCATTGTGATGAAATTGGCAGGGATCATTGTGATTAGAGGGATCATGGAGCATTGTGATGACAAGTGTCATGCAATATTGTGCTGACACAGATCATGGAGCATTTTGATGAGAGTGGCCTTGGAGCACAGTGATGAGAGACGTCATGGGGCATTATGGTGACAGTGGTCAAGGAGCATTGTGATGAAAGTGTTCATGGAGCAACGCGAGTATCGGGACAATGGAGCATTGTGAATACAAAGGCCATGGAACATTGAGATAAGAGAGTTCATGGAGTGTTGTGATGACAAGGGTCTTGGAACCTACTGATGACACGTTTCATACAGCATTGAGATGACAAGGGCCAAGGTGAATTGTGATGACACGTGTCATGGGGCATTGTGATGACATTGGTCATCTTGCATTGTGATGACAGTGGTCATGTAGAATTTTGATTAAAGGTATCATGGAGCACTGTGATGACAAAGGCCAAGGAACATTTTGATGACAATTGTCATTGAGCAATGTGATGACACGGGAATGGAACATTATGATGACAAGTGTTCTGGAGCATTGTGATGACAAAGGCATGGAGCATTGTGATTACAGGGGCCATGGAGCATTGTGATGACAACGGCATGGAGCATTGTGATGACAGTGGTCAATGTGCATTGTGATTACAAAGACCATGAGGCATTGTGATGACGGGGGCCTTGGAGCATTGTGATGACAATGGTCATCAAGCATTGTGATGACAGGGGTCATAGAGCATTGTGATGAGAAAGACCATGGAGCATGGTGATGACAGAGGCCATGGAACATTGTGATGACAAGGCCATGTACCATTGTGATGACAAGGGCAGGGAACCTTGTGGTGACCGGGGTCATGGAGCATTTTGATGACAACTTTCATGGAACGTTGTGATGACAGGGGTCATGGAGCACTGTGTTGAAAGGGAACATGGAACAGTGTGATTACAGGGTCCATGGAGCATTGTGAATACATAGGCCATGGAACAATGTGATGACAGGGGTCATGTAGCATTGTGATGACAGGGTCATGGAGCATTGTGATTACAGGGGTTATGGGGCACTGTGATGACAGGGGGCATGGAGCATTGTGATGAAAATTGTCCTGGAGCATTGTGATGACAGCTGTCACAGAGAATTGGGATGAAAGGTATCATGCAGCATTGTGATGACAACGGTCATGGATCATTTTGATGCCAGGGGTCATGGAACATTCTGATAACAAGGTTCATCAAGCATTTTGATGACAGGGGTCATGGAGCATTGTGTTGACACGGGCATGGAGCATTGTAATGCTAGGATATCTGGAGCATTGTGATGAAAAGGGGATGGAGCATTTTGATGACAGGGTCCAAGGAGCATTGTGCTGACAATGGCATGGAGCATTGTGATGAAAATGGTACTGGAGCACTGTGAGGAAAGGAATCATGGATCATTGTGATGACAGGGGTCATGGAGCTTTGTGATGACAAGGGTCATGGAACATTGTGATGACACGTTCAAGGAACATTGCCATGACAAGAATTCTGGAGCATTGTGATGAAAGGGCATGGAGCATTGTGATTGAAGGTGACAAGGAGCATTGTGATGATATGGGCAGAGAACTTTGTGATGACAGGGGTCATGGAGCATTGTGATGAAAAGTGTCATGGAACATTGTACTGACAGATATCATGGAGCTTTTTGGTAAGAGAGGCCTTGGAGATTTGTGGTGGCAGGCGTCATGGGGCATTGTGATGACAGCGGTCTTGGAGCATTGTGATGAAAGGGGTCATGGAGCACTGTGATTACAGGGGCCATGGAGCATTGTGAATATAAAGGCTATGGAGCATTGAGATGACAGGGTTCATGGAGCATTGTGATGAAAGTGATCATGGTTCATTGTGATGACAAGTGTCCTGGAACCTTGTGATGACACGGTTCATGGAGCATTGTGATGACAAGGACCATGGCGAATTGTGATGACATCTGTCATGGGCCATTGTGATGAGAGTGGTCGTGTAGAATTGTGATGAAAGGTATCATGGAGCACTGTGATGACAGGGGCCATGGAACATTGTGATGACAAAGGCCATGGAGCATTGTGATGACAAGTGTCATGGGGCATTTTGATGACATTGGCCTGGAGCATTATGATGACAAGAGTTCTGGAGCATTTTGATGGCAAGCGCATGGAGCATTGTGATGACAGAGCCCATGGAGCATTGCGATGAAAACGGCAGGGAACATTGTGATGACTGGGTTCATGGAGCATTGTGATGAAAGGGGCCATGGAGCATTGAGATGACAGGCGTCTTGCGGTATGGTGATGACAGTGGTCATGGAGCATTGTGATGAAAGAGATCATGGAGCAATATGATAACAGGGGCCATGGAGCATTGTGATGACAGGTGTATTGGAGCATTGTGAAGAAAATAGTAATGGATCATTGTGATGACATGTGTCCTGGAACACTGTGAGGACACGGTTCTTCGAGTATTGTGATGACAAGGGTCATAGCGAATTGTGATGACAGGTGTCATGGGGCATTGTGATGACATTGATCATCTAGGAATTGTGATGAAAGGTATCATGGAGCACTGTGATGACTCGGGGAATGAAGCATTGTTTTGAACATTGTCCTGGATTATGGTGATGACAGCAGTCATGGATTATTGTGATGACAGGGATTATGCAGCATTGTGTTGCCATGGGTATGGACTATTGTGATGACAATGGTCATGGAGCAATGTGATGAAAGTTTTCATGGAACGTCGTGATGAAAAGTGCCTGGGAGCATTGTGACGATAAAGGCCATGGAGCATTGTGATGACAAGTGTCATGGAGCATTGTAATGAAAGCTTTCATTGTGCACTGGGATGACAAGGGGGATGGAGTATTGTGATGAAACTTGTCCTGGAGCATTGTGATAACGAAAGCCATGGAGCATAGTGATGACAGGCATCATGGAGCATTGTGAAGAAAGGGGCCATGGGGAATTGTAATGACAATAGAGAAATGTGATGAAAATGGTCAGCGAGCATAGTGATTAAAGTGGTCATTGAGAATTGTGATGACAAAGGTCATGGAGAACTGTGATGACCAGGGTCATGTAGCATTGTGATGACACGTTCATGGAACATTGTGATGGCAAGAATTCTGGAGCATTGTGATGACAAGGGCCATGGAGCATTGTGATGCCACGGTCATGGAACATTGTGATGACAAAATTCTGGAGCATTGTGAGGAAAAAGGCATGGAGCATTGTGATTATAGGGGACATGGAGCATTGTGATGACATGGGCAAGGAACACTGTGATGACAGGTGTCATGGAGCATCGTGATGACAAATGCCATTGAGAATTGTGATCAGAGGTGACATTGGGCATTGTGATGAAAGGGGTCATGGAGTACTGGGAGTACAGGGGCCATGGAGCCTTGTGATAACAAGTGACATGGAGAATAGTGATGAGAGGCATCATAGAGCATTGTGATGACAAGTGCCATTTAGCATTTTGATGACAGGGGACATCAGGCATTGTGTTGACGGGGGTCACGGAGCATTGTGATGACAAAGGCCATACAGCATTGTGATGACAGGGGTCATGGAGCATTGTGATGACATGGGCCATGGAGCATTGTGAAGACAAGATTCATGGAGCATTGTGATGACACGGGCATGAAGCATGGTGATGACAACAGACCTGGAGCATTGTGATGACAAGGGCATGGAGCATTGTGATTACAGGAGACTTGGGTCATTGTGATGAAATTGGCAGGGATCATTGTGATTAGAGGGATCATGGAGCATTGTGATGACAAGTGTCATGCAATATTGTGCTGACACAGATCATGGAGCATTTTGATGAGAGTGGCCTTGGAGCACAGTGATGAGAGACGTCATGGGGCATTATGGTGACAGTGGTCAAGGAGCATTGTGATGAAAGTGTTCATGGAGCAACGCGAGTATCGGGACAATGGAGCATTGTGAATACAAAGGCCATGGAACATTGAGATAAGAGAGTTCATGGAGTGTTGTGATGACAAAGGTCTTGGAACCTACTGATGACACGTTTCATACAGCATTGAGATGACAAGGGCCAAGGTGAATTGTGATGACACGTGTCATGGGGCATTGTGATGACATTGGTCATCTTGCATTGTGATGACAGTGGTCATGTAGAATTTTGATTAAAGGTATCATGGAGCACTGTGATGACAAAGGCCAAGGAACATTTTGATGACAATTGTCATTGAGCAATGTGATGACACGGGAATGGAACATTATGATGACAAGTGTTCTGGAGCATTGTGATGACAAAGGCATGGAGCATTGTGATTACAGGGGCCATGGAGCATTGTGATGACAACGGCATGGAGCATTGTGATGACAGTGGTCAATGTGCATTGTGATTACAAAGACCATGAGGCATTGTGATGACGGGGGCCTTGGAGCATTGTGATGACAATGGTCATCAAGCATTGTGATGACAGGGGTCATAGAGCATTGTGATGAGAAAGACCATGGAGCATGGTGATGACAGAGGCCATGGAACATTGTGATGACAAGGCCATGTACCATTGTGATGACAAGGGCAGGGAACCTTGTGGTGACCGGGGTCATGGAGCATTTTGATGACAACTTTCATGGAACGTTGTGATGACAGGGGTCATGGAGCACTGTGTTGAAAGGGAACATGGAACAGTGTGATTACAGGGTCCATGGAGCATTGTGAATACATAGGCCATGGAACAATGTGATGACAGGGGTCATGTAGCATTGTGATGACAGGGTCATGGAGCATTGTGATTACAGGGGTTATGGGGCACTGTGATGACAGGGGGCATGGAGCATTGTGATGAAAATTGTCCTGGAGCATTGTGATGACAGCTGTCACAGAGAATTGGGATGAAAGGTATCATGCAGCATTGTGATGACAACGGTCATGGATCATTTTGATGCCAGGGGTCATGGAACATTCTGATAACAAGGTTCATCAAGCATTTTGATGACAGGGGTCATGGAGCATTGTGTTGACACGGGCATGGAGCATTGTAATGCTAGGATATCTGGAGCATTGTGATGAAAAGGGGATGGAGCATTTTGATGACAGGGTCCAAGGAGCATTGTGCTGACAATGGCATGGAGCATTGTGATGAAAATGGTACTGGAGCACTGTGAGGAAAGGAATCATGGATCATTGTGATGACAGGGGTCATGGAGCTTTGTGATGACAAGGGTCATGGAACATTGTGATGACACGTTCAAGGAACATTGCCATGACAAGAATTCTGGAGCATTGTGATGAAAGGGCATGGAGCATTGTGATTGAAGGTGACAAGGAGCATTGTGATGATATGGGCAGAGAACTTTGTGATGACAGGGGTCATGGAGCATTGTGATGAAAAGTGTCATGGAACATTGTACTGACAGATATCATGGAGCTTTTTGGTAAGAGAGGCCTTGGAGATTTGTGGTGGCAGGCGTCATGGGGCATTGTGATGACAGCGGTCTTGGAGCATTGTGATGAAAGGGGTCATGGAGCACTGTGATTACAGGGGCCATGGAGCATTGTGAATATAAAGGCTATGGAGCATTGAGATGACAGGGTTCATGGAGCATTGTGATGAAAGTGATCATGGTTCATTGTGATGACAAGTGTCCTGGAACCTTGTGATGACACGGTTCATGGAGCATTGTGATGACAAGGACCATGGCGAATTGTGATGACATCTGTCATGGGCCATTGTGATGAGAGTGGTCGTGTAGAATTGTGATGAAAGGTATCATGGAGCACTGTGATGACAGGGGCCATGGAACATTGTGATGACAAAGGCCATGGAGCATTGTGATGACAAGTGTCATGGGGCATTTTGATGACATTGGCCTGGAGCATTATGATGACAAGAGTTCTGGAGCATTTTGATGGCAAGCGCATGGAGCATTGTGATGACAGAGCCCATGGAGCATTGCGATGAAAACGGCAGGGAACATTGTGATGACTGGGTTCATGGAGCATTGTGATGAAAGGGGCCATGGAGCATTGAGATGACAGGCGTCTTGCGGTATGGTGATGACAGTGGTCATGGAGCATTGTGATGAAAGAGATCATGGAGCAATATGATAACAGGGGCCATGGAGCATTGTGATGACAGGTGTATTGGAGCATTGTGAAGAAAATAGTAATGGATCATTGTGATGACATGTGTCCTGGAACACTGTGAGGACACGGTTCTTCGAGTATTGTGATGACAAGGGTCATAGCGAATTGTGATGACAGGTGTCATGGGGCATTGTGATGACATTGATCATCTAGGAATTGTGATGAAAGGTATCATGGAGCACTGTGATGACTCGGGGAAT
This sequence comes from Balaenoptera ricei, assembly GCF_028023285.1. Lineage (NCBI taxonomy): Eukaryota > Metazoa > Chordata > Mammalia > Artiodactyla > Balaenopteridae > Balaenoptera > Balaenoptera ricei. The sequence continues at coordinate 1,864,748 of NW_026777433.1, read as the reverse complement.
GAAGCATTGTTTTGAACATTGTCCTGGATTATGGTGATGACAGCAGTCATGGATTATTGTGATGACAGGGATTATGCAGCATTGTGTTGCCATGGGTATGGACTATTGTGATGACAATGGTCATGGAGCAATGTGATGAAAGTTTTCATGGAACGTCGTGATGAAAAGTGCCTGGGAGCATTGTGACGATAAAGGCCATGGAGCATTGTGATGACAAGTGTCATGGAGCATTGTAATGAAAGCTTTCATTGTGCACTGGGATGACAAGGGGGATGGAGTATTGTGATGAAACTTGTCCTGGAGCATTGTGATAACGAAAGCCATGGAGCATAGTGATGACAGGCATCATGGAGCATTGTGAAGAAAGGGGCCATGGGGAATTGTAATGACAATAGAGAAATGTGATGAAAATGGTCAGCGAGCATAGTGATTAAAGTGGTCATTGAGAATTGTGATGACAAAGGTCATGGAGAACTGTGATGACCAGGGTCATGTAGCATTGTGATGACACGTTCATGGAACATTGTGATGACAAGAATTCTGGAGCATTGTGATGACAAGGGCCATGGAGCATTGTGATGCCACGGTCATGGAACATTGTGATGACAAAATTCTGGAGCATTGTGAGGAAAAAGGCATGGAGCATTGTGATTATAGGGGACATGGAGCATTGTGATGACATGGGCAAGGAACACTGTGATGACAGGTGTCATGGAGCATCGTGATGACAAATGCCATTGAGAATTGTGATCAGAGGTGACATTGGGCATTGTGATGAAAGGGGTCATGGAGTACTGGGAGTACAGGGGCCATGGAGCCTTGTGATAACAAGTGACATGGAGAATAGTGATGACAGGCATCATAGAGCATTGTGATGACAAGTGCCATTTAGCATTTTGATGACAGGGGACATCAGGCATTGTGTTGACGGGGGTCACGGAGCATTGTGATGACAAAGGCCATACAGCATTGTGATGACAGGGGTCATGGAGCATTGTGATGACATGGGCCATGGAGCATTGTGAAGACAAGATTCATGGAGCATTGTGATGACACGGGCATGAAGCATGGTGATGACAACAGACCTGGAGCATTGTGATGACAAGGGCATGGAGCATTGTGATTACAGGAGACTTGGGTCATTGTGATGAAATTGGCAGGGATCATTGTGATTAGAGGGATCATGGAGCATTGTGATGACAAGTGTCATGCAATATTGTGCTGACACAGATCATGGAGCATTTTGATGAGAGTGGCCTTGGAGCACAGTGATGAGAGACGTCATGGGGCATTATGGTGACAGTGCTCAAGGAGCATTGTGATGAAAGTGTTCATGGAGCAACGCGAGTATCGGGACAATGGAGCATTGTGAATACAAAGGCCATGGAACATTGAGATAAGAGAGTTCATGGAGTGTTGTGATGACAAGGGTCTTGGAACCTACTGATGACACGTTTCATACAGCATTGAGATGACAAGGGCCAAGGTGAATTGTGATGACACGTGTCATGGGGCATTGTGATGACATTGGTCATCTTGCATTGTGATGACAGTGGTCATGTAGAATTTTGATTAAAGGTATCATGGAGCACTGTGATGACAAAGGCCAAGGAACATTTTGATGACAATTGTCATTGAGCAATGTGATGACACGGGAATGGAACATTATGATGACAAGTGTTCTGGAGCATTGTGATGACAAGGGCATGGAGCATTGTGATTACAGGGGCCATGGAGCATTGTGATGACAACGGCATGGAGCATTGTGATGACAGTGGTCAATGTGCATTGTGATTACAAAGACCATGAGGCATTGTGATGACGGGGGCCTTGGAGCATTGTGATGACAATGGTCATCAAGCATTGTGATGACAGGGGTCATAGAGCATTGTGATGAGAAAGACCATGGAGCATGGTGATGACAGAGGCCATGGAACATTGTGATGACAAGGCCATGTACCATTGTGATGACAAGGGCAGGGAACCTTGTGGTGACCGGGGTCATGGAGCATTTTGATGACAACTTTCATGGAACGTTGTGATGACAGGGGTCATGGAGCACTGTGTTGAAAGGGAACATGGAACAGTGTGATTACAGGGTCCATGGAGCATTGTGAATACATAGGCCATGGAACAATGTGATGACAGGGGTCATGTAGCATTGTGATGACAGGGTCATGGAGCATTGTGATTACAGGGGTTATGGGGCACTGTGATGACAGGGGGCATGGAGCATTGTGATGAAAATTGTCCTGGAGCATTGTGATGACAGCTGTCACAGAGAATTGGGATGAAAGGTATCATGCAGCATTGTGATGACAACGGTCATGGATCATTTTGATGCCAGGGGTCATGGAACATTCTGATAACAAGGTTCATCAAGCATTTTGATGACAGGGGTCATGGAGCATTGTGTTGACACGGGCATGGAGCATTGTAATGCTAGGATATCTGGAGCATTGTGATGAAAAGGGGATGGAGCATTTTGATGACAGGGTCCAAGGAGCATTGTGCTGACAATGGCATGGAGCATTGTGATGAAAATGGTACTGGAGCACTGTGAGGAAAGGAATCATGGATCATTGTGATGACAGGGGTCATGGAGCTTTGTGATGACAAGGGTCATGGAACATTGTGATGACACGTTCAAGGAACATTGCCATGACAAGAATTCTGGAGCATTGTGATGAAAGGGCATGGAGCATTGTGATTGAAGGTGACAAGGAGCATTGTGATGATATGGGCAGAGAACTTTGTGATGACAGGGGTCATGGAGCATTGTGATGAAAAGTGTCATGGAACATTGTACTGACAGATATCATGGAGCTTTTTGGTAAGAGAGGCCTTGGAGATTTGTGGTGGCAGGCGTCATGGGGCATTGTGATGACAGCGGTCTTGGAGCATTGTGATGAAAGGGGTCATGGAGCACTGTGATTACAGGGGCCATGGAGCATTGTGAATATAAAGGCTATGGAGCATTGAGATGACAGGGTTCATGGAGCATTGTGATGAAAGTGATCATGGTTCATTGTGATGACAAGTGTCCTGGAACCTTGTGATGACACGGTTCATGGAGCATTGTGATGACAAGGACCATGGCGAATTGTGATGACATCTGTCATGGGCCATTGTGATGAGAGTGGTCGTGTAGAATTGTGATGAAAGGTATCATGGAGCACTGTGATGACAGGGGCCATGGAACATTGTGATGACAAAGGCCATGGAGCATTGTGATGACAAGTGTCATGGGGCATTTTGATGACATTGGCCTGGAGCATTATGATGACAAGAGTTCTGGAGCATTTTGATGGCAAGCGCATGGAGCATTGTGATGACAGAGCCCATGGAGCATTGCGATGAAAACGGCAGGGAACATTGTGATGACTGGGTTCATGGAGCATTGTGATGAAAGGGGCCATGGAGCATTGAGATGACAGGCGTCTTGCGGTATGGTGATGACAGTGGTCATGGAGCATTGTGATGAAAGAGATCATGGAGCAATATGATAACAGGGGCCATGGAGCATTGTGATGACAGGTGTATTGGAGCATTGTGAAGAAAATAGTAATGGATCATTGTGATGACATGTGTCCTGGAACACTGTGAGGACACGGTTCTTCGAGTATTGTGATGACAAGGGTCATAGCGAATTGTGATGACAGGTGTCATGGGGCATTGTGATGACATTGATCATCTAGGAATTGTGATGAAAGGTATCATGGAGCACTGTGATGACTCGGGGAATGAAGCATTGTTTTGAACATTGTCCTGGATTATGGTGATGACAGCAGTCATGGATTATTGTGATGACAGGGATTATGCAGCATTGTGTTGCCATGGGTATGGACTATTGTGATGACAATGGTCATGGAGCAATGTGATGAAAGTTTTCATGGAACGTCGTGATGAAAAGTGCCTGGGAGCATTGTGACGATAAAGGCCATGGAGCATTGTGATGACAAGTGTCATGGAGCATTGTAATGAAAGCTTTCATTGTGCACTGGGATGACAAGGGGGATGGAGTATTGTGATGAAACTTGTCCTGGAGCATTGTGATAACGAAAGCCATGGAGCATAGTGATGACAGGCATCATGGAGCATTGTGAAGAAAGGGGCCATGGGGAATTGTAATGACAATAGAGAAATGTGATGAAAATGGTCAGCGAGCATAGTGATTAAAGTGGTCATTGAGAATTGTGATGACAAAGGTCATGGAGAACTGTGATGACCAGGGTCATGTAGCATTGTGATGACACGTTCATGGAACATTGTGATGACAAGAATTCTGGAGCATTGTGATGACAAGGGCCATGGAGCATTGTGATGCCACGGTCATGGAACATTGTGATGACAAAATTCTGGAGCATTGTGAGGAAAAAGGCATGGAGCATTGTGATTATAGGGGACATGGAGCATTGTGATGACATGGGCAAGGAACACTGTGATGACAGGTGTCATGGAGCATCGTGATGACAAATGCCATTGAGAATTGTGATCAGAGGTGACATTGGGCATTGTGATGAAAGGGGTCATGGAGTACTGGGAGTACAGGGGCCATGGAGCCTTGTGATAACAAGTGACATGGAGAATAGTGATGACAGGCATCATAGAGCATTGTGATGACAAGTGCCATTTAGCATTTTGATGACAGGGGACATCAGGCATTGTGTTGACGGGGGTCACGGAGCATTGTGATGACAAAGGCCATACAGCATTGTGATGACAGGGGTCATGGAGCATTGTGATGACATGGGCCATGGAGCATTGTGAAGACAAGATTCATGGAGCATTGTGATGACACGGGCATGAAGCATGGTGATGACAACAGACCTGGAGCATTGTGATGACAAGGGCATGGAGCATTGTGATTACAGGAGACTTGGGTCATTGTGATGAAATTGGCAGGGATCATTGTGATTAGAGGGATCATGGAGCATTGTGATGACAAGTGTCATGCAATATTGTGCTGACACAGATCATGGAGCATTTTGATGAGAGTGGCCTTGGAGCACAGTGATGAGAGACGTCATGGGGCATTATGGTGACAGTGGTCAAGGAGCATTGTGATGAAAGTGTTCATGGAGCAACGCGAGTATCGGGACAATGGAGCATTGTGAATACAAAGGCCATGGAACATTGAGATAAGAGAGTTCATGGAGTGTTGTGATGACAAGGGTCTTGGAACCTACTGATGACACGTTTCATACAGCATTGAGATGACAAGGGCCAAGGTGAATTGTGATGACACGTGTCATGGGGCATTGTGATGACATTGGTCATCTTGCATTGTGATGACAGTGGTCATGTAGAATTTTGATTAAAGGTATCATGGAGCACTGTGATGACAAAGGCCAAGGAACATTTTGATGACAATTGTCATTGAGCAATGTGATGACACGGGAATGGAACATTATGATGACAAGTGTTCTGGAGCATTGTGATGACAAAGGCATGGAGCATTGTGATTACAGGGGCCATGGAGCATTGTGATGACAACGGCATGGAGCATTGTGATGACAGTGGTCAATGTGCATTGTGATTACAAAGACCATGAGGCATTGTGATGACGGGGGCCTTGGAGCATTGTGATGACAATGGTCATCAAGCATTGTGATGACAGGGGTCATAGAGCATTGTGATGAGAAAGACCATGGAGCATGGTGATGACAGAGGCCATGGAACATTGTGATGACAAGGCCATGTACCATTGTGATGACAAGGGCAGGGAACCTTGTGGTGACCGGGGTCATGGAGCATTTTGATGACAACTTTCATGGAACGTTGTGATGACAGGGGTCATGGAGCACTGTGTTGAAAGGGAACATGGAACAGTGTGATTACAGGGTCCATGGAGCATTGTGAATACATAGGCCATGGAACAATGTGATGACAGGGGTCATGTAGCATTGTGATGACAGGGTCATGGAGCATTGTGATTACAGGGGTTATGGGGCACTGTGATGACAGGGGGCATGGAGCATTGTGATGAAAATTGTCCTGGAGCATTGTGATGACAGCTGTCACAGAGAATTGGGATGAAAGGTATCATGCAGCATTGTGATGACAACGGTCATGGATCATTTTGATGCCAGGGGTCATGGAACATTCTGATAACAAGGTTCATCAAGCATTTTGATGACAGGGGTCATGGAGCATTGTGTTGACACGGGCATGGAGCATTGTAATGCTAGGATATCTGGAGCATTGTGATGAAAAGGGGATGGAGCATTTTGATGACAGGGTCCAAGGAGCATTGTGCTGACAATGGCATGGAGCATCGTGATGAAAATGGTACTGGAGCACTGTGAGGAAAGGAATCATGGATCATTGTGATGACAGGGGTCATGGAGCTTTGTGATGACAAGGGTCATGGAACATTGTGATGACACGTTCAAGGAACATTGCCATGACAAGAATTCTGGAGCATTGTGATGAAAGGGCATGGAGCATTGTGATTGAAGGTGACAAGGAGCATTGTGATGATATGGGCAGAGAACTTTGTGATGACAGGGGTCATGGAGCATTGTGATGAAAAGTGTCATGGAACATTGTACTGACAGATATCATGGAGCTTTTTGGTAAGAGAGGCCTTGGAGATTTGTGGTGGCAGGCGTCATGGGGCATTGTGATGACAGCGGTCTTGGAGCATTGTGATGAAAGGGGTCATGGAGCACTGTGATTACAGGGGCCATGGAGCATTGTGAATATAAAGGCTATGGAGCATTGAGATGACAGGGTTCATGGAGCATTGTGATGAAAGTGATCATGGTTCATTGTGATGACAAGTGTCCTGGAACCTTGTGATGACACGGTTCATGGAGCATTGTGATGACAAGGACCATGGCGAATTGTGATGACATCTGTCATGGGCCATTGTGATGAGAGTGGTCGTGTAGAATTGTGATGAAAGGTATCATGGAGCACTGTGATGACAGGGGCCATGGAACATTGTGATGACAAAGGCCATGGAGCATTGTGATGACAAGTGTCATGGGGCATTTTGATGACATTGGCCTGGAGCATTATGATGACAAGAGTTCTGGAGCATTTTGATGGCAAGCGCATGGAGCATTGTGATGACAGAGCCCATGGAGCATTGCGATGAAAACGGCAGGGAACATTGTGATGACTGGGTTCATGGAGCATTGTGATGAAAGGGGCCATGGAGCATTGAGATGACAGGCGTCTTGCGGTATGGTGATGACAGTGGTCATGGAGCATTGTGATGAAAGAGATCATGGAGCAATATGATAACAGGGGCCATGGAGCATTGTGATGACAGGTGTATTGGAGCATTGTGAAGAAAATAGTAATGGATCATTGTGATGACATGTGTCCTGGAACACTGTGAGGACACGGTTCTTCGAGTATTGTGATGACAAGGGTCATAGCGAATTGTGATGACAGGTGTCATGGGGCATTGTGATGACATTGATCATCTAGGAATTGTGATGAAAGGTATCATGGAGCACTGTGATGACTCGGGGAATGAAGCATTGTTTTGAACATTGTCCTGGATTATGGTGATGACAGCAGTCATGGATTATTGTGATGACAGGGATTATGCAGCATTGTGTTGCCATGGGTATGGACTATTGTGATGACAATGGTCATGGAGCAATGTGATGAAAGTTTTCATGGAACGTCGTGATGAAAAGTGCCTGGGAGCATTGTGACGATAAAGGCCATGGAGCATTGTGATGACAAGTGTCATGGAGCATTGTAATGAAAGCTTTCATTGTGCACTGGGATGACAAGGGGGATGGAGTATTGTGATGAAACTTGTCCTGGAGCATTGTGATAACGAAAGCCATGGAGCATAGTGATGACAGGCATCATGGAGCATTGTGAAGAAAGGGGCCATGGGGAATTGTAATGACAATAGAGAAATGTGATGAAAATGGTCAGCGAGCATAGTGATTAAAGTGGTCATAGAGAATTGTGATGACAAAGGTCATGGAGAACTGTGATGACCAGGGTCATGTAGCATTGTGATGACACGTTCATGGAACATTGTGATGACAAGAATTCTGGAGCATTGTGATGACAAGGGCCATGGAGCATTGTGATGCCACGGTCATGGAACATTGTGATGACAAAATTCTGGAGCATTGTGAGGAAAAAAGCATGGAGCATTGTGATTATAGGGGACATGGAGCATTGTGATGACATGGGCAAGGAACACTGTGATGACAGGTGTCATGGAGCATCGTGATGACAAATGCCATTGAGAATTGTGATCAGAGGTGACATTGGGCATTGTGATGAAAGGGGTCATGGAGTACTGGGAGTACAGGGGCCATGGAGCCTTGTGATAACAAGTGACATGGAGAATAGTGATGACAGGCATCATAGAGCATTGTGATGACAAGTGCCATTTAGCATTTTGATGACAGGGGACATCAGGCATTGTGTTGACGGGGGTCACGGAGCATTGTGATGACAAAGGCCATACAGCATTGTGATGACAGGGGTCATGGAGCATTGTGATGACATGGGCCATGGAGCATTGTGAAGACAAGATTCATGGAGCATTGTGATGACACGGGCATGAAGCATGGTGATGACAACAGACCTGGAGCATTGTGATGACAAGGGCATGGAGCATTGTGATTACAGGAGACTTGGGTCATTGTGATGAAATTGGCAGGGATCATTGTGATTAGAGGGATCATGGAGCATTGTGATGACAAGTGTCATGCAATATTGTGCTGACACAGATCATGGAGCATTTTGATGAGAGTGGCCTTGGAGCACAGTGATGAGAGACGTCATGGGGCATTATGGTGACAGTGGTCAAGGAGCATTGTGATGAAAGTGTTCATGGAGCAACGCGAGTATCGGGACAATGGAGCATTGTGAATACAAAGGCCATGGAACATTGAGATAAGAGAGTTCATGGAGTGTTGTGATGACAAGGGTCTTGGAACCTACTGATGACACGTTTCATACAGCATTGAGATGACAAGGGCCAAGGTGAATTGTGATGACACGTGTCATGGGGCATTGTGATGACATTGGTCATCTTGCATTGTGATGACAGTGGTCATGTAGAATTTTGATTAAAGGTATCATGGAGCACTGTGATGACAAAGGCCAAGGAACATTTTGATGACAATTGTCATTGAGCAATGTGATGACACGGGAATGGAACATTATGATGACAAGTGTTCTGGAGCATTGTGATGACAAGGGCATGGAGCATTGTGATTACAGGGGCCATGGAGCATTGTGATGACAACGGCATGGAGCATTGTGATGACAGTGGTCAATGTGCATTGTGATTACAAAGACCATGAGGCATTGTGATGACGGGGGCCTTGGAGCATTGTGATGACAATGGTCATCAAGCATTGTGATGACAGGGGTCATAGAGCATTGTGATGAGAAAGACCATGGAGCATGGTGATGACAGAGGCCATGGAACATTGTGATGACAAGGCCATGTACCATTGTGATGACAAGGGCAGGGAACCTTGTGGTGACCGGGGTCATGGAGCATTTTGATGACAACTTTCATGGAACGTTGTGATGACAGGGGTCATGGAGCACTGTGTTGAAAGGGAACATGGAACAGTGTGATTACAGGGTCCATGGAGCATTGTGAATACATAGGCCATGGAACAATGTGATGACAGGGGTCATGTAGCATTGTGATGACAGGGTCATGGAGCATTGTGATTACAGGGGTTATGGGGCACTGTGATGACAGGGGGCATGGAGCATTGTGATGAAAATTGTCCTGGAGCATTGTGATGACAGCTGTCACAGAGAATTGGGATGAAAGGTATCATGCAGCATTGTGATGACAACGGTCATGGATCATTTTGATGCCAGGGGTCATGGAACATTCTGATAACAAGGTTCATCAAGCATTTTGATGACAGGGGTCATGGAGCATTGTGTTGACACGGGCATGGAGCATTGTAATGATAGGATATCTGGAGCATTGTGATGAAAAGGGGATGGAGCATTTTGATGACAGGGTCCAAGGAGCATTGTGCTGACAATGGCATGGAGCATTGTGATGAAAATGGTACTGGAGCACTGTGAGGAAAGGAATCATGGATCATTGTGATGACAGGGGTCATGGAGCTTTGTGATGACAAGGGTCATGGAACATTGTGATGACACGTTCAAGGAACATTGCCATGACAAGAATTCTGGAGCATTGTGATGAAAGGGCATGGAGCATTGTGATTGAAGGTGACAAGGAGCATTGTGATGATATGGGCAGAGAACTTTGTGATGACAGGGGTCATGGAGCATTGTGATGAAAAGTGTCATGGAACATTGTACTGACAGATATCATGGAGCTTTTTGGTAAGAGAGGCCTTGGAGATTTGTGGTGGCAGGCGTCATGGGGCATTGTGATGACAGCGGTCTTGGAGCATTGTGATGAAAGGGGTCATGGAGCACTGTGATTACAGGGGCCATGGAGCATTGTGAATATAAAGGCTATGGAGCATTGAGATGACAGGGTTCATGGAGCATTGTGATGAAAGTGATCATGGTTCATTGTGATGACAAGTGTCCTGGAACCTTGTGATGACACGGTTCATGGAGCATTGTGATGACAAGGACCATGGCGAATTGTGATGACATCTGTCATGGGCCATTGTGATGAGAGTGGTCGTGTAGAATTGTGATGAAAGGTATCATGGAGCACTGTGATGACAGGGGCCATGGAACATTGTGATGACAAAGGCCATGGAGCATTGTGATGACAAGTGTCATGGGGCATTTTGATGACATTGGCCTGGAGCATTATGATGACAAGAGTTCTGGAGCATTTTGATGGCAGGCGCATGGAGCATTGTGATGACAGAGCCCATGGAGCATTGCGATGAAAACGGCAGGGAACATTGTGATGACTGGGTTCATGGAGCATTGTGATGAAAGGGGCCATGGAGCATTGAGATGACAGGCGTCTTGCGGTATGGTGATGACAGTGGTCATGGAGCATTGTGATGAAAGAGATCATGGAGCAATATGATAACAGGGGCCATGGAGCATTGTGATGACAGGTGTATTGGAGCATTGTGAAGAAAATAGTAATGGATCATTGTGATGACATGTGTCCTGGAACACTGTGAGGACACGGTTCTTCGAGTATTGTGATGACAAGGGTCATAGCGAATTGTGATGACAGGTGTCATGGGGCATTGTGATGACATTGATCATCTAGGAATTGTGATGAAAGGTATCATGGAGCACTGTGATGACTCGGGGAATGAAGCATTGTTTTGAACATTGTCCTGGATTATGGTGATGACAGCAGTCATGGATTATTGTGATGACAGGGATTATGCAGCATTGTGTTGCCATGGGTATGGACTATTGTGATGACAATGGTCATGGAGCAATGTGATGAAAGTTTTCATGGAACGTCGTGATGAAAAGTGCCTGGGAGCATTGTGACGATAAAGGCCATGGAGCATTGTGATGACAAGTGTCATGGAGCATTGTAATGAAAGCTTTCATTGTGCACTGGGATGACAAGGGGGATGGAGTATTGTGATGAAACTTGTCCTGGAGCATTGTGATAACGAAAGCCATGGAGCATAGTGATGACAGGCATCATGGAGCATTGTGAAGAAAGGGGCCATGGGGAATTGTAATGACAATAGAGAAATGTGATGAAAATGGTCAGCGAGCATAGTGATTAAAGTGGTCATTGAGAATTGTGATGACAAAGGTCATGGAGAACTGTGATGACCAGGGTCATGTAGCATTGTGATGACACGTTCATGGAACATTGTGATGACAAGAATTCTGGAGCATTGTGATGACAAGGGCCATGGAGCATTGTGATGCCACGGTCATGGAACATTGTGATGACAAAATTCTGGAGCATTGTGAGGAAAAAGGCATGGAGCATTGTGATTATAGGGGACATGGAGCATTGTGATGACATGGGCAAGGAACACTGTGATGACAGGTGTCATGGAGCATCGTGATGACAAATGCCATTGAGAATTGTGATCAGAGGTGACATTGGGCATTGTGATGAAAGGGGTCATGGAGTACTGGGAGTACAGGGGCCATGGAGCCTTGTGATAACAAGTGACATGGAGAATAGTGATGAGAGGCATCATAGAGCATTGTGATGACAAGTGCCATTTAGCATTTTGATGACAGGGGACATCAGGCATTGTGTTGACGGGGGTCACGGAGCATTGTGATGACAAAGGCCATACAGCATTGTGATGACAGGGGTCATGGAGCATTGTGATGACATGGGCCATGGAGCATTGTGAAGACAAGATTCATGGAGCATTGTGATGACACGGGCATGAAGCATGGTGATGACAACAGACCTGGAGCATTGTGATGACAAGGGCATGGAGCATTGTGATTACAGGAGACTTGGGTCATTGTGATGAAATTGGCAGGGATCATTGTGATTAGAGGGATCATGGAGCATTGTGATGACAAGTGTCATGCAATATTGTGCTGACACAGATCATGGAGCATTTTGATGAGAGTGGCCTTGGAGCACAGTGATGAGAGACGTCATGGGGCATTATGGTGACAGTGGTCAAGGAGCATTGTGATGAAAGTGTTCATGGAGCAACGCGAGTATCGGGACAATGGAGCATTGTGAATACAAAGGCCATGGAACATTGAGATAAGAGAGTTCATGGAGTGTTGTGATGACAAGGGTCTTGGAACCTACTGATGACACGTTTCATACAGCATTGAGATGACAAGGGCCAAGGTGAATTGTGATGACACGTGTCATGGGGCATTGTGATGACATTGGTCATCTTGCATTGTGATGACAGTGGTCATGTAGAATTTTGATTAAAGGTATCATGGAGCACTGTGATGACAAAGGCCAAGGAACATTTTGATGACAATTGTCATTGAGCAATGTGATGACACGGGAATGGAACATTATGATGACAAGTGTTCTGGAGCATTGTGATGACAAAGGCATGGAGCATTGTGATTACAGGGGCCATGGAGCATTGTGATGACAACGGCATGGAGCATTGTGATGACAGTGGTCAATGTGCATTGTGATTACAAAGACCATGAGGCATTGTGATGACGGGGGCCTTGGAGCATTGTGATGACAATGGTCATCAAGCATTGTGATGACAGGGGTCATAGAGCATTGTGATGAGAAAGACCATGGAGCATGGTGATGACAGAGGCCATGGAACATTGTGATGACAAGGCCATGTACCATTGTGATGACAAGGGCAGGGAACCTTGTGGTGACCGGGGTCATGGAGCATTTTGATGACAACTTTCATGGAACGTTGTGATGACAGGGGTCATGGAGCACTGTGTTGAAAGGGAACATGGAACAGTGTGATTACAGGGTCCATGGAGCATTGTGAATACATAGGCCATGGAACAATGTGATGACAGGGGTCATGTAGCATTGTGATGACAGGGTCATGGAGCATTGTGATTACAGGGGTTATGGGGCACTGTGATGACAGGGGGCATGGAGCATTGTGATGAAAATTGTCCTGGAGCATTGTGATGACAGCTGTCACAGAGAATTGGGATGAAAGGTATCATGCAGCATTGTGATGACAACGGTCATGGATCATTTTGATGCCAGGGGTCATGGAACATTCTGATAACAAGGTTCATCAAGCATTTTGATGACAGGGGTCATGGAGCATTGTGTTGACACGGGCATGGAGCATTGTAATGCTAGGATATCTGGAGCATTGTGATGAAAAGGGGATGGAGCATTTTGATGACAGGGTCCAAGGAGCATTGTGCTGACAATGGCATGGAGCATTGTGATGAAAATGGTACTGGAGCACTGTGAGGAAAGGAATCATGGATCATTGTGATGACAGGGGTCATGGAGCTTTGTGATGACAAGGGTCATGGAACATTGTGATGACACGTTCAAGGAACATTGCCATGACAAGAATTCTGGAGCATTGTGATGAAAGGGCATGGAGCATTGTGATTGAAGGTGACAAGGAGCATTGTGATGATATGGGCAGAGAACTTTGTGATGACAGGGGTCATGGAGCATTGTGATGAAAAGTGTCATGGAACATTGTACTGACAGATATCATGGAGCTTTTTGGTAAGAGAGGCCTTGGAGATTTGTGGTGGCAGGCGTCATGGGGCATTGTGATGACAGCGGTCTTGGAGCATTGTGATGAAAGGGGTCATGGAGCACTGTGATTACAGGGGCCATGGAGCATTGTGAATATAAAGGCTATGGAGCATTGAGATGACAGGGTTCATGGAGCATTGTGATGAAAGTGATCATGGTTCATTGTGATGACAAGTGTCCTGGAACCTTGTGATGACACGGTTCATGGAGCATTGTGATGACAAGGACCATGGCGAATTGTGATGACATCTGTCATGGGCCATTGTGATGAGAGTGGTCGTGTAGAATTGTGATGAAAGGTATCATGGAGCACTGTGATGACAGGGGCCATGGAACATTGTGATGACAAAGGCCATGGAGCATTGTGATGACAAGTGTCATGGGGCATTTTGATGACATTGGCCTGGAGCATTATGATGACAAGAGTTCTGGAGCATTTTGATGGCAAGCGCATGGAGCATTGTGATGACAGAGCCCATGGAGCATTGCGATGAAAACGGCAGGGAACATTGTGATGACTGGGTTCATGGAGCATTGTGATGAAAGGGGCCATGGAGCATTGAGATGACAGGCGTCTTGCGGTATGGTGATGACAGTGGTCATGGAGCATTGTGATGAAAGAGATCATGGAGCAATATGATAACAGGGGCCATGGAGCATTGTGATGACAGGTGTATTGGAGCATTGTGAAGAAAATAGTAATGGATCATTGTGATGACATGTGTCCTGGAACACTGTGAGGACACGGTTCTTCGAGTATTGTGATGACAAGGGTCATAGCGAATTGTGATGACAGGTGTCATGGGGCATTGTGATGACATTGATCATCTAGGAATTGTGATGAAAGGTATCATGGAGCACTGTGATGACTCGGGGAATGAAGCATTGTTTTGAACATTGTCCTGGATTATGGTGATGACAGCAGTCATGGATTATTGTGATGACAGGGATTATGCAGCATTGTGTTGCCATGGGTATGGACTATTGTGATGACAATGGTCATGGAGCAATGTGATGAAAGTTTTCATGGAACGTCGTGATGAAAAGTGCCTGGGAGCATTGTGACGATAAAGGCCATGGAGCATTGTGATGACAAGTGTCATGGAGCATTGTAATGAAAGCTTTCATTGTGCACTGGGATGACAAGGGGGATGGAGTATTGTGATGAAACTTGTCCTGGAGCATTGTGATAACGAAAGCCATGGAGCATAGTGATGACAGGCATCATGGAGCATTGTGAAGAAAGGGGCCATGGGGAATTGTAATGACAATAGAGAAATGTGATGAAAATGGTCAGCGAGCATAGTGATTAAAGTGGTCATAGAGAATTGTGATGACAAAGGTCATGGAGAACTGTGATGACCAGGGTCATGTAGCATTGTGATGACACGTTCATGGAACATTGTGATGACAAGAATTCTGGAGCATTGTGATGACAAGGGCCATGGAGCATTGTGATGCCACGGTCATGGAACATTGTGATGACAAAATTCTGGAGCATTGTGAGGAAAAAAGCATGGAGCATTGTGATTATAGGGGACATGGAGCATTGTGATGACATGGGCAAGGAACACTGTGATGACAGGTGTCATGGAGCATCGTGATGACAAATGCCATTGAGAATTGTGATCAGAGGTGACATTGGGCATTGTGATGAAAGGGGTCATGGAGTACTGGGAGTACAGGGGCCATGGAGCCTTGTGATAACAAGTGACATGGAGAATAGTGATGACAGGCATCATAGAGCATTGTGATGACAAGTGCCATTTAGCATTTTGATGACAGGGGACATCAGGCATTGTGTTGACGGGGGTCACGGAGCATTGTGATGACAAAGGCCATACAGCATTGTGATGACAGGGGTCATGGAGCATTGTGATGACATGGGCCATGGAGCATTGTGAAGACAAGATTCATGGAGCATTGTGATGACACGGGCATGAAGCATGGTGATGACAACAGACCTGGAGCATTGTGATGACAAGGGCATGGAGCATTGTGATTACAGGAGACTTGGGTCATTGTGATGAAATTGGCAGGGATCATTGTGATTAGAGGGATCATGGAGCATTGTGATGACAAGTGTCATGCAATATTGTGCTGACACAGATCATGGAGCATTTTGATGAGAGTGGCCTTGGAGCACAGTGATGAGAGACGTCATGGGGCATTATGGTGACAGTGCTCAAGGAGCATTGTGATGAAAGTGTTCATGGAGCAACGCGAGTATCGGGACAATGGAGCATTGTGAATACAAAGGCCATGGAACATTGAGATAAGAGAGTTCATGGAGTGTTGTGATGACAAGGGTCTTGGAACCTACTGATGACACGTTTCATACAGCATTGAGATGACAAGGGCCAAGGTGAATTGTGATGACACGTGTCATGGGGCATTGTGATGACATTGGTCATCTTGCATTGTGATGACAGTGGTCATGTAGAATTTTGATTAAAGGTATCATGGAGCACTGTGATGACAAAGGCCAAGGAACATTTTGATGACAATTGTCATTGAGCAATGTGATGACACGGGAATGGAACATTATGATGACAAGTGTTCTGGAGCATTGTGATGACAAGGGCATGGAGCATTGTGATTACAGGGGCCATGGAGCATTGTGATGACAACGGCATGGAGCATTGTGATGACAGTGGTCAATGTGCATTGTGATTACAAAGACCATGAGGCATTGTGATGACGGGGGCCTTGGAGCATTGTGATGACAATGGTCATCAAGCATTGTGATGACAGGGGTCATAGAGCATTGTGATGAGAAAGACCATGGAGCATGGTGATGACAGAGGCCATGGAACATTGTGATGACAAGGCCATGTACCATTGTGATGACAAGGGCAGGGAACCTTGTGGTGACCGGGGTCATGGAGCATTTTGATGACAACTTTCATGGAACGTTGTGATGACAGGGGTCATGGAGCACTGTGTTGAAAGGGAACATGGAACAGTGTGATTACAGGGTCCATGGAGCATTGTGAATACATAGGCCATGGAACAATGTGATGACAGGGGTCATGTAGCATTGTGATGACAGGGTCATGGAGCATTGTGATTACAGGGGTTATGGGGCACTGTGATGACAGGGGGCATGGAGCATTGTGATGAAAATTGTCCTGGAGCATTGTGATGACAGCTGTCACAGAGAATTGGGATGAAAGGTATCATGCAGCATTGTGATGACAACGGTCATGGATCATTTTGATGCCAGGGGTCATGGAACATTCTGATAACAAGGTTCATCAAGCATTTTGATGACAGGGGTCATGGAGCATTGTGTTGACACGGGCATGGAGCATTGTAATGCTAGGATATCTGGAGCATTGTGATGAAAAGGGGATGGAGCATTTTGATGACAGGGTCCAAGGAGCATTGTGCTGACAATGGCATGGAGCATTGTGATGAAAATGGTACTGGAGCACTGTGAGGAAAGGAATCATGGATCATTGTGATGACAGGGGTCATGGAGCTTTGTGATGACAAGGGTCATGGAACATTGTGATGACACGTTCAAGGAACATTGCCATGACAAGAATTCTGGAGCATTGTGATGAAAGGGCATGGAGCATTGTGATTGAAGGTGACAAGGAGCATTGTGATGATATGGGCAGAGAACTTTGTGATGACAGGGGTCATGGAGCATTGTGATGAAAAGTGTCATGGAACATTGTACTGACAGATATCATGGAGCTTTTTGGTAAGAGAGGCCTTGGAGATTTGTGGTGGCAGGCGTCATGGGGCATTGTGATGACAGCGGTCTTGGAGCATTGTGATGAAAGGGGTCATGGAGCACTGTGATTACAGGGGCCATGGAGCATTGTGAATATAAAGGCTATGGAGCATTGAGATGACAGGGTTCATGGAGCATTGTGATGAAAGTGATCATGGTTCATTGTGATGACAAGTGTCCTGGAACCTTGTGATGACACGGTTCATGGAGCATTGTGATGACAAGGACCATGGCGAATTGTGATGACATCTGTCATGGGCCATTGTGATGAGAGTGGTCGTGTAGAATTGTGATGAAAGGTATCATGGAGCACTGTGATGACAGGGGCCATGGAACATTGTGATGACAAAGGCCATGGAGCATTGTGATGACAAGTGTCATGGGGCATTTTGATGACATTGGCCTGGAGCATTATGATGACAAGAGTTCTGGAGCATTTTGATGGCAAGCGCATGGAGCATTGTGATGACAGAGCCCATGGAGCATTGCGATGAAAACGGCAGGGAACATTGTGATGACTGGGTTCATGGAGCATTGTGATGAAAGGGGCCATGGAGCATTGAGATGACAGGCGTCTTGCGGTATGGTGATGACAGTGGTCATGGAGCATTGTGATGAAAGAGATCATGGAGCAATATGATAACAGGGGCCATGGAGCATTGTGATGACAGGTGTATTGGAGCATTGTGAAGAAAATAGTAATGGATCATTGTGATGACATGTGTCCTGGAACACTGTGAGGACACGGTTCTTCGAGTATTGTGATGACAAGGGTCATAGCGAATTGTGATGACAGGTGTCATGGGGCATTGTGATGACATTGATCATCTAGGAATTGTGATGAAAGGTATCATGGAGCACTGTGATGACTCGGGGAATGAAGCATTGTTTTGAACATTGTCCTGGATTATGGTGATGACAGCAGTCATGGATTATTGTGATGACAGGGATTATGCAGCATTGTGTTGCCATGGGTATGGACTATTGTGATGACAATGGTCATGGAGCAATGTGATGAAAGTTTTCATGGAACGTCGTGATGAAAAGTGCCTGGGAGCATTGTGACGATAAAGGCCATGGAGCATTGTGATGACAAGTGTCATGGAGCATTGTAATGAAAGCTTTCATTGTGCACTGGGATGACAAGGGGGATGGAGTATTGTGATGAAACTTGTCCTGGAGCATTGTGATAACGAAAGCCATGGAGCATAGTGATGACAGGCATCATGGAGCATTGTGAAGAAAGGGGCCATGGGGAATTGTAATGACAATAGAGAAATGTGATGAAAATGGTCAGCGAGCATAGTGATTAAAGTGGTCATTGAGAATTGTGATGACAAAGGTCATGGAGAACTGTGATGACCAGGGTCATGTAGCATTGTGATGACACGTTCATGGAACATTGTGATGACAAGAATTCTGGAGCATTGTGATGACAAGGGCCATGGAGCATTGTGATGCCACGGTCATGGAACATTGTGATGACAAAATTCTGGAGCATTGTGAGGAAAAAGGCATGGAGCATTGTGATTATAGGGGACATGGAGCATTGTGATGACATGGGCAAGGAACACTGTGATGACAGGTGTCATGGAGCATCGTGATGACAAATGCCATTGAGAATTGTGATCAGAGGTGACATTGGGCATTGTGATGAAAGGGGTCATGGAGTACTGGGAGTACAGGGGCCATGGAGCCTTGTGATAACAAGTGACATGGAGAATAGTGATGAGAGGCATCATAGAGCATTGTGATGACAAGTGCCATTTAGCATTTTGATGACAGGGGACATCAGGCATTGTGTTGACGGGGGTCACGGAGCATTGTGATGACAAAGGCCATACAGCATTGTGATGACAGGGGTCATGGAGCATTGTGATGACATGGGCCATGGAGCATTGTGAAGACAAGATTCATGGAGCATTGTGATGACACGGGCATGAAGCATGGTGATGACAACAGACCTGGAGCATTGTGATGACAAGGGCATGGAGCATTGTGATTACAGGAGACTTGGGTCATTGTGATGAAATTGGCAGGGATCATTGTGATTAGAGGGATCATGGAGCATTGTGATGACAAGTGTCATGCAATATTGTGCTGACACAGATCATGGAGCATTTTGATGAGAGTGGCCTTGGAGCACAGTGATGAGAGACGTCATGGGGCATTATGGTGACAGTGGTCAAGGAGCATTGTGATGAAAGTGTTCATGGAGCAACGCGAGTATCGGGACAATGGAGCATTGTGAATACAAAGGCCATGGAACATTGAGATAAGAGAGTTCATGGAGTGTTGTGATGACAAGGGTCTTGGAACCTACTGATGACACGTTTCATACAGCATTGAGATGACAAGGGCCAAGGTGAATTGTGATGACACGTGTCATGGGGCATTGTGATGACATTGGTCATCTTGCATTGTGATGACAGTGGTCATGTAGAATTTTGATTAAAGGTATCATGGAGCACTGTGATGACAAAGGCCAAGGAACATTTTGATGACAATTGTCATTGAGCAATGTGATGACACGGGAATGGAACATTATGATGACAAGTGTTCTGGAGCATTGTGATGACAAGGGCATGGAGCATTGTGATTACAGGGGCCATGGAGCATTGTGATGACAACGGCATGGAGCATTGTGATGACAGTGGTCAATGTGCATTGTGATTACAAAGACCATGAGGCATTGTGATGACGGGGGCCTTGGAGCATTGTGATGACAATGGTCATCAAGCATTGTGATGACAGGGGTCATAGAGCATTGTGATGAGAAAGACCATGGAGCATGGTGATGACAGAGGCCATGGAACATTGTGATGACAAGGCCATGTACCATTGTGATGACAAGGGCAGGGAACCTTGTGGTGACCGGGGTCATGGAGCATTTTGATGACAACTTTCATGGAACGTTGTGATGACAGGGGTCATGGAGCACTGTGTTGAAAGGGAACATGGAACAGTGTGATTACAGGGTCCATGGAGCATTGTGAATACATAGGCCATGGAACAATGTGATGACAGGGGTCATGTAGCATTGTGATGACAGGGTCATGGAGCATTGTGATTACAGGGGTTATGGGGCACTGTGATGACAGGGGGCATGGAGCATTGTGATGAAAATTGTCCTGGAGCATTGTGATGACAGCTGTCACAGAGAATTGGGATGAAAGGTATCATGCAGCATTGTGATGACAACGGTCATGGATCATTTTGATGCCAGGGGTCATGGAACATTCTGATAACAAGGTTCATCAAGCATTTTGATGACAGGGGTCATGGAGCATTGTGTTGACACGGGCATGGAGCATTGTAATGCTAGGATATCTGGAGCATTGTGATGAAAAGGGGATGGAGCATTTTGATGACAGGGTCCAAGGAGCATTGTGCTGACAATGGCATGGAGCATTGTGATGAAAATGGTACTGGAGCACTGTGAGGAAAGGAATCATGGATCATTGTGATGACAGGGGTCATGGAGCTTTGTGATGACAAGGGTCATGGAACATTGTGATGACACGTTCAAGGAACATTGCCATGACAAGAATTCTGGAGCATTGTGATGAAAGGGCATGGAGCATTGTGATTGAAGGTGACAAGGAGCATTGTGATGATATGGGCAGAGAACTTTGTGATGACAGGGGTCATGGAGCATTGTGATGAAAAGTGTCATGGAACATTGTACTGACAGATATCATGGAGCTTTTTGGTAAGAGAGGCCTTGGAGATTTGTGGTGGCAGGCGTCATGGGGCATTGTGATGACAGCGGTCTTGGAGCATTGTGATGAAAGGGGTCATGGAGCACTGTGATTACAGGGGCCATGGAGCATTGTGAATATAAAGGCTATGGAGCATTGAGATGACAGGGTTCATGGAGCATTGTGATGAAAGTGATCATGGTTCATTGTGATGACAAGTGTCCTGGAACCTTGTGATGACACGGTTCATGGAGCATTGTGATGACAAGGACCATGGCGAATTGTGATGACATCTGTCATGGGCCATTGTGATGAGAGTGGTCGTGTAGAATTGTGATGAAAGGTATCATGGAGCACTGTGATGACAGGGGCCATGGAACATTGTGATGACAAAGGCCATGGAGCATTGTGATGACAAGTGTCATGGGGCATTTTGATGACATTGGCCTGGAGCATTATGATGACAAGAGTTCTGGAGCATTTTGATGGCAAGCGCATGGAGCATTGTGATGACAGAGCCCATGGAGCATTGCGATGAAAACGGCAGGGAACATTGTGATGACTGGGTTCATGGAGCATTGTGATGAAAGGGGCCATGGAGCATTGAGATGACAGGCGTCTTGCGGTATGGTGATGACAGTGGTCATGGAGCATTGTGATGAAAGAGATCATGGAGCAATATGATAACAGGGGCCATGGAGCATTGTGATGACAGGTGTATTGGAGCATTGTGAAGAAAATAGTAATGGATCATTGTGATGACATGTGTCCTGGAACACTGTGAGGACACGGTTCTTCGAGTATTGTGATGACAAGGGTCATAGCGAATTGTGATGACAGGTGTCATGGGGCATTGTGATGACATTGATCATCTAGGAATTGTGATGAAAGGTATCATGGAGCACTGTGATGACTCGGGGAATGAAGCATTGTTTTGAACATTGTCCTGGATTATGGTGATGACAGCAGTCATGGATTATTGTGATGACAGGGATTATGCAGCATTGTGTTGCCATGGGTATGGACTATTGTGATGACAATGGTCATGGAGCAATGTGATGAAAGTTTTCATGGAACGTCGTGATGAAAAGTGCCTGGGAGCATTGTGACGATAAAGGCCATGGAGCATTGTGATGACAAGTGTCATGGAGCATTGTAATGAAAGCTTTCATTGTGCACTGGGATGACAAGGGGGATGGAGTATTGTGATGAAACTTGTCCTGGAGCATTGTGATAACGAAAGCCATGGAGCATAGTGATGACAGGCATCATGGAGCATTGTGAAGAAAGGGGCCATGGGGAATTGTAATGACAATAGAGAAATGTGATGAAAATGGTCAGCGAGCATAGTGATTAAAGTGGTCATTGAGAATTGTGATGACAAAGGTCATGGAGAACTGTGATGACCAGGGTCATGTAGCATTGTGATGACACGTTCATGGAACATTGTGATGACAAGAATTCTGGAGCATTGTGATGACAAGGGCCATGGAGCATTGTGATGCCACGGTCATGGAACATTGTGATGACAAAATTCTGGAGCATTGTGAGGAAAAAGGCATGGAGCATTGTGATTATAGGGGACATGGAGCATTGTGATGACATGGGCAAGGAACACTGTGATGACAGGTGTCATGGAGCATCGTGATGACAAATGCCATTGAGAATTGTGATCAGAGGTGACATTGGGCATTGTGATGAAAGGGGTCATGGAGTACTGGGAGTACAGGGGCCATGGAGCCTTGTGATAACAAGTGACATGGAGAATAGTGATGAGAGGCATCATAGAGCATTGTGATGACAAGTGCCATTTAGCATTTTGATGACAGGGGACATCAGGCATTGTGTTGACGGGGGTCACGGAGCATTGTGATGACAAAGGCCATACAGCATTGTGATGACAGGGGTCATGGAGCATTGTGATGACATGGGCCATGGAGCATTGTGAAGACAAGATTCATGGAGCATTGTGATGACACGGGCATGAAGCATGGTGATGACAACAGACCTGGAGCATTGTGATGACAAGGGCATGGAGCATTGTGATTACAGGAGACTTGGGTCATTGTGATGAAATTGGCAGGGATCATTGTGATTAGAGGGATCATGGAGCATTGTGATGACAAGTGTCATGCAATATTGTGCTGACACAGATCATGGAGCATTTTGATGAGAGTGGCCTTGGAGCACAGTGATGAGAGACGTCATGGGGCATTATGGTGACAGTGGTCAAGGAGCATTGTGATGAAAGTGTTCATGGAGCAACGCGAGTATCGGGACAATGGAGCATTGTGAATACAAAGGCCATGGAACATTGAGATAAGAGAGTTCATGGAGTGTTGTGATGACAAGGGTCTTGGAACCTACTGATGACACGTTTCATACAGCATTGAGATGACAAGGGCCAAGGTGAATTGTGATGACACGTGTCATGGGGCATTGTGATGACATTGGTCATCTTGCATTGTGATGACAGTGGTCATGTAGAATTTTGATTAAAGGTATCATGGAGCACTGTGATGACAAAGGCCAAGGAACATTTTGATGACAATTGTCATTGAGCAATGTGATGACACGGGAATGGAACATTATGATGACAAGTGTTCTGGAGCATTGTGATGACAAGGGCATGGAGCATTGTGATTACAGGGGCCATGGAGCATTGTGATGACAACGGCATGGAGCATTGTGATGACAGTGGTCAATGTGCATTGTGATTACAAAGACCATGAGGCATTGTGATGACGGGGGCCTTGGAGCATTGTGATGACAATGGTCATCAAGCATTGTGATGACAGGGGTCATAGAGCATTGTGATGAGAAAGACCATGGAGCATGGTGATGACAGAGGCCATGGAACATTGTGATGACAAGGCCATGTACCATTGTGATGACAAGGGCAGGGAACCTTGTGGTGACCGGGGTCATGGAGCATTTTGATGACAACTTTCATGGAACGTTGTGATGACAGGGGTCATGGAGCACTGTGTTGAAAGGGAACATGGAACAGTGTGATTACAGGGTCCATGGAGCATTGTGAATACATAGGCCATGGAACAATGTGATGACAGGGGTCATGTAGCATTGTGATGACAGGGTCATGGAGCATTGTGATTACAGGGGTTATGGGGCACTGTGATGACAGGGGGCATGGAGCATTGTGATGAAAATTGTCCTGGAGCATTGTGATGACAGCTGTCACAGAGAATTGGGATGAAAGGTATCATGCAGCATTGTGATGACAACGGTCATGGATCATTTTGATGCCAGGGGTCATGGAACATTCTGATAACAAGGTTCATCAAGCATTTTGATGACAGGGGTCATGGAGCATTGTGTTGACACGGGCATGGAGCATTGTAATGCTAGGATATCTGGAGCATTGTGATGAAAAGGGGATGGAGCATTTTGATGACAGGGTCCAAGGAGCATTGTGCTGACAATGGCATGGAGCATTGTGATGAAAATGGTACTGGAGCACTGTGAGGAAAGGAATCATGGATCATTGTGATGACAGGGGTCATGGAGCTTTGTGATGACAAGGGTCATGGAACATTGTGATGACACGTTCAAGGAACATTGCCATGACAAGAATTCTGGAGCATTGTGATGAAAGGGCATGGAGCATTGTGATTGAAGGTGACAAGGAGCATTGTGATGATATGGGCAGAGAACTTTGTGATGACAGGGGTCATGGAGCATTGTGATGAAAAGTGTCATGGAACATTGTACTGACAGATATCATGGAGCTTTTTGGTAAGAGAGGCCTTGGAGATTTGTGGTGGCAGGCGTCATGGGGCATTGTGATGACAGCGGTCTTGGAGCATTGTGATGAAAGGGGTCATGGAGCACTGTGATTACAGGGGCCATGGAGCATTGTGAATATAAAGGCTATGGAGCATTGAGATGACAGGGTTCATGGAGCATTGTGATGAAAGTGATCATGGTTCATTGTGATGACAAGTGTCCTGGAACCTTGTGATGACACGGTTCATGGAGCATTGTGATGACAAGGACCATGGCGAATTGTGATGACATCTGTCATGGGCCATTGTGATGAGAGTGGTCGTGTAGAATTGTGATGAAAGGTATCATGGAGCACTGTGATGACAGGGGCCATGGAACATTGTGATGACAAAGGCCATGGAGCATTGTGATGACAAGTGTCATGGGGCATTTTGATGACATTGGCCTGGAGCATTATGATGACAAGAGTTCTGGAGCATTTTGATGGCAAGCGCATGGAGCATTGTGATGACAGAGCCCATGGAGCATTGCGATGAAAACGGCAGGGAACATTGTGATGACTGGGTTCATGGAGCATTGTGATGAAAGGGGCCATGGAGCATTGAGATGACAGGCGTCTTGCGGTATGGTGATGACAGTGGTCATGGAGCATTGTGATGAAAGAGATCATGGAGCAATATGATAACAGGGGCCATGGAGCATTGTGATGACAGGTGTATTGGAGCATTGTGAAGAAAATAGTAATGGATCATTGTGATGACATGTGTCCTGGAACACTGTGAGGACACGGTTCTTCGAGTATTGTGATGACAAGGGTCATAGCGAATTGTGATGACAGGTGTCATGGGGCATTGTGATGACATTGATCATCTAGGAATTGTGATGAAAGGTATCATGGAGCACTGTGATGACTCGGGGAATGAAGCATTGTTTTGAACATTGTCCTGGATTATGGTGATGACAGCAGTCATGGATTATTGTGATGACAGGGATTATGCAGCATTGTGTTGCCATGGGTATGGACTATTGTGATGACAATGGTCATGGAGCAATGTGATGAAAGTTTTCATGGAACGTCGTGATGAAAAGTGCCTGGGAGCATTGTGACGATAAAGGCCATGGAGCATTGTGATGACAAGTGTCATGGAGCATTGTAATGAAAGCTTTCATTGTGCACTGGGATGACAAGGGGGATGGAGTATTGTGATGAAACTTGTCCTGGAGCATTGTGATAACGAAAGCCATGGAGCATAGTGATGACAGGCATCATGGAGCATTGTGAAGAAAGGGGCCATGGGGAATTGTAATGACAATAGAGAAATGTGATGAAAATGGTCAGCGAGCATAGTGATTAAAGTGGTCATTGAGAATTGTGATGACAAAGGTCATGGAGAACTGTGATGACCAGGGTCATGTAGCATTGTGATGACACGTTCATGGAACATTGTGATGACAAGAATTCTGGAGCATTGTGATGACAAGGGCCATGGAGCATTGTGATGCCACGGTCATGGAACATTGTGATGACAAAATTCTGGAGCATTGTGAGGAAAAAGGCATGGAGCATTGTGATTATAGGGGACATGGAGCATTGTGATGACATGGGCAAGGAACACTGTGATGACAGGTGTCATGGAGCATCGTGATGACAAATGCCATTGAGAATTGTGATCAGAGGTGACATTGGGCATTGTGATGAAAGGGGTCATGGAGTACTGGGAGTACAGGGGCCATGGAGCCTTGTGATAACAAGTGACATGGAGAATAGTGATGAGAGGCATCATAGAGCATTGTGATGACAAGTGCCATTTAGCATTTTGATGACAGGGGACATCAGGCATTGTGTTGACGGGGGTCACGGAGCATTGTGATGACAAAGGCCATACAGCATTGTGATGACAGGGGTCATGGAGCATTGTGATGACATGGGCCATGGAGCATTGTGAAGACAAGATTCATGGAGCATTGTGATGACACGGGCATGAAGCATGGTGATGACAACAGACCTGGAGCATTGTGATGACAAGGGCATGGAGCATTGTGATTACAGGAGACTTGGGTCATTGTGATGAAATTGGCAGGGATCATTGTGATTAGAGGGATCATGGAGCATTGTGATGACAAGTGTCATGCAATATTGTGCTGACACAGATCATGGAGCATTTTGATGAGAGTGGCCTTGGAGCACAGTGATGAGAGACGTCATGGGGCATTATGGTGACAGTGGTCAAGGAGCATTGTGATGAAAGTGTTCATGGAGCAACGCGAGTATCGGGACAATGGAGCATTGTGAATACAAAGGCCATGGAACATTGAGATAAGAGAGTTCATGGAGTGTTGTGATGACAAGGGTCTTGGAACCTACTGATGACACGTTTCATACAGCATTGAGATGACAAGGGCCAAGGTGAATTGTGATGACACGTGTCATGGGGCATTGTGATGACATTGGTCATCTTGCATTGTGATGACAGTGGTCATGTAGAATTTTGATTAAAGGTATCATGGAGCACTGTGATGACAAAGGCCAAGGAACATTTTGATGACAATTGTCATTGAGCAATGTGATGACACGGGAATGGAACATTATGATGACAAGTGTTCTGGAGCATTGTGATGACAAGGGCATGGAGCATTGTGATTACAGGGGCCATGGAGCATTGTGATGACAACGGCATGGAGCATTGTGATGACAGTGGTCAATGTGCATTGTGATTACAAAGACCATGAGGCATTGTGATGACGGGGGCCTTGGAGCATTGTGATGACAATGGTCATCAAGCATTGTGATGACAGGGGTCATAGAGCATTGTGATGAGAAAGACCATGGAGCATGGTGATGACAGAGGCCATGGAACATTGTGATGACAAGGCCATGTACCATTGTGATGACAAGGGCAGGGAACCTTGTGGTGACCGGGGTCATGGAGCATTTTGATGACAACTTTCATGGAACGTTGTGATGACAGGGGTCATGGAGCACTGTGTTGAAAGGGAACATGGAACAGTGTGATTACAGGGTCCATGGAGCATTGTGAATACATAGGCCATGGAACAATGTGATGACAGGGGTCATGTAGCATTGTGATGACAGGGTCATGGAGCATTGTGATTACAGGGGTTATGGGGCACTGTGATGACAGGGGGCATGGAGCATTGTGATGAAAATTGTCCTGGAGCATTGTGATGACAGCTGTCACAGAGAATTGGGATGAAAGGTATCATGCAGCATTGTGATGACAACGGTCATGGATCATTTTGATGCCAGGGGTCATGGAACATTCTGATAACAAGGTTCATCAAGCATTTTGATGACAGGGGTCATGGAGCATTGTGTTGACACGGGCATGGAGCATTGTAATGCTAGGATATCTGGAGCATTGTGATGAAAAGGGGATGGAGCATTTTGATGACAGGGTCCAAGGAGCATTGTGCTGACAATGGCATGGAGCATTGTGATGAAAATGGTACTGGAGCACTGTGAGGAAAGGAATCATGGATCATTGTGATGACAGGGGTCATGGAGCTTTGTGATGACAAGGGTCATGGAACATTGTGATGACACGTTCAAGGAACATTGCCATGACAAGAATTCTGGAGCATTGTGATGAAAGGGCATGGAGCATTGTGATTGAAGGTGACAAGGAGCATTGTGATGATATGGGCAGAGAACTTTGTGATGACAGGGGTCATGGAGCATTGTGATGAAAAGTGTCATGGAACATTGTACTGACAGATATCATGGAGCTTTTTGGTAAGAGAGGCCTTGGAGATTTGTGGTGGCAGGCGTCATGGGGCATTGTGATGACAGCGGTCTTGGAGCATTGTGATGAAAGGGGTCATGGAGCACTGTGATTACAGGGGCCATGGAGCATTGTGAATATAAAGGCTATGGAGCATTGAGATGACAGGGTTCATGGAGCATTGTGATGAAAGTGATCATGGTTCATTGTGATGACAAGTGTCCTGGAACCTTGTGATGACACGGTTCATGGAGCATTGTGATGACAAGGACCATGGCGAATTGTGATGACATCTGTCATGGGCCATTGTGATGAGAGTGGTCGTGTAGAATTGTGATGAAAGGTATCATGGAGCACTGTGATGACAGGGGCCATGGAACATTGTGATGACAAAGGCCATGGAGCATTGTGATGACAAGTGTCATGGGGCATTTTGATGACATTGGCCTGGAGCATTATGATGACAAGAGTTCTGGAGCATTTTGATGGCAAGCGCATGGAGCATTGTGATGACAGAGCCCATGGAGCATTGCGATGAAAACGGCAGGGAACATTGTGATGACTGGGTTCATGGAGCATTGTGATGAAAGGGGCCATGGAGCATTGAGATGACAGGCGTCTTGCGGTATGGTGATGACAGTGGTCATGGAGCATTGTGATGAAAGAGATCATGGAGCAATATGATAACAGGGGCCATGGAGCATTGTGATGACAGGTGTATTGGAGCATTGTGAAGAAAATAGTAATGGATCATTGTGATGACATGTGTCCTGGAACACTGTGAGGACACGGTTCTTCGAGTATTGTGATGACAAGGGTCATAGCGAATTGTGATGACAGGTGTCATGGGGCATTGTGATGACATTGATCATCTAGGAATTGTGATGAAAGGTATCATGGAGCACTGTGATGACTCGGGGAATGAAGCATTGTTTTGAACATCGTCCTGGATTATGGTGATGACAGCAGTCATGGATTATTGTGATGACAGGGATTATGCAGCATTGTGTTGCCATGGGTATGGACTATTGTGATGACAATGGTCATGGAGCAATGTGATGAAAGTTTTCATGGAACGTCGTGATGAAAAGTGCCTGGGAGCATTGTGACGATAAAGGCCATGGAGCATTGTGATGACAAGTGTCATGGAGCATTGTAATGAAAGCTTTCATTGTGCACTGGGATGACAAGGGGGATGGAGTATTGTGATGAAACTTGTCCTGGAGCATTGTGATAACGAAAGCCATGGAGCATAGTGATGACAGGCATCATGGAGCATTGTGAAGAAAGGGGCCATGGGGAATTGTAATGACAATAGAGAAATGTGATGAAAATGGTCAGCGAGCATAGTGATTAAAGTGGTCATTGAGAATTGTGATGACAAAGGTCATGGAGAACTGTGATGACCAGGGTCATGTAGCATTGTGATGACACGTTCATGGAACATTGTGATGACAAGAATTCTGGAGCATTGTGATGACAAGGGCCATGGAGCATTGTGATGCCACGGTCATGGAACATTGTGATGACAAAATTCTGGAGCATTGTGAGGAAAAAGGCATGGAGCATTGTGATTATAGGGGACATGGAGCATTGTGATGACATGGGCAAGGAACACTGTGATGACAGGTGTCATGGAGCATCGTGATGACAAATGCCATTGAGAATTGTGATCAGAGGTGACATTGGGCATTGTGATGAAAGGGGTCATGGAGTACTGGGAGTACAGGGGCCATGGAGCCTTGTGATAACAAGTGACATGGAGAATAGTGATGAGAGGCATCATAGAGCATTGTGATGACAAGTGCCATTTAGCATTTTGATGACAGGGGACATCAGGCATTGTGTTGACGGGGGTCACGGAGCATTGTGATGACAAAGGCCATACAGCATTGTGATGACAGGGGTCATGGAGCATTGTGATGACATGGGCCATGGAGCATTGTGAAGACAAGATTCATGGAGCATTGTGATGACACGGGCATGAAGCATGGTGATGACAACAGACCTGGAGCATTGTGATGACAAGGGCATGGAGCATTGTGATTACAGGAGACTTGGGTCATTGTGATGAAATTGGCAGGGATCATTGTGATTAGAGGGATCATGGAGCATTGTGATGACAAGTGTCATGCAATATTGTGCTGACACAGATCATGGAGCATTTTGATGAGAGTGGCCTTGGAGCACAGTGATGAGAGACGTCATGGGGCATTATGGTGACAGTGGTCAAGGAGCATTGTGATGAAAGTGTTCATGGAGCAACGCGAGTATCGGGACAATGGAGCATTGTGAATACAAAGGCCATGGAACATTGAGATAAGAGAGTTCATGGAGTGTTGTGATGACAAGGGTCTTGGAACCTACTGATGACACGTTTCATACAGCATTGAGATGACAAGGGCCAAGGTGAATTGTGATGACACGTGTCATGGGGCATTGTGATGACATTGGTCATCTTGCATTGTGATGACAGTGGTCATGTAGAATTTTGATTAAAGGTATCATGGAGCACTGTGATGACAAAGGCCAAGGAACATTTTGATGACAATTGTCATTGAGCAATGTGATGACACGGGAATGGAACATTATGATGACAAGTGTTCTGGAGCATTGTGATGACAAGGGCATGGAGCATTGTGATTACAGGGGCCATGGAGCATTGTGATGACAACGGCATGGAGCATTGTGATGACAGTGGTCAATGTGCATTGTGATTACAAAGACCATGAGGCATTGTGATGACGGGGGCCTTGGAGCATTGTGATGACAATGGTCATCAAGCATTGTGATGACAGGGGTCATAGAGCATTGTGATGAGAAAGACCATGGAGCATGGTGATGACAGAGGCCATGGAACATTGTGATGACAAGGCCATGTACCATTGTGATGACAAGGGCAGGGAACCTTGTGGTGACCGGGGTCATGGAGCATTTTGATGACAACTTTCATGGAACGTTGTGATGACAGGGGTCATGGAGCACTGTGTTGAAAGGGAACATGGAACAGTGTGATTACAGGGTCCATGGAGCATTGTGAATACATAGGCCATGGAACAATGTGATGACAGGGGTCATGTAGCATTGTGATGACAGGGTCATGGAGCATTGTGATTACAGGGGTTATGGGGCACTGTGATGACAGGGGGCATGGAGCATTGTGATGAAAATTGTCCTGGAGCATTGTGATGACAGCTGTCACAGAGAATTGGGATGAAAGATATCATGCAGCATTGTGATGACAACGGTCATGGATCATTTTGATGCCAGGGGTCATGGAACATTCTGATAACAAGGTTCATCAAGCATTTTGATGACAGGGGTCATGGAGCATTGTGTTGACACGGGCATGGAGCATTGTAATGCTAGGATATCTGGAGCATTGTGATGAAAAGGGGATGGAGCATTTTGATGACAGGGTCCAAGGAGCATTGTGCTGACAATGGCATGGAGCATTGTGATGAAAATGGTACTGGAGCACTGTGAGGAAAGGAATCATGGATCATTGTGATGACAGGGGTCATGGAGCTTTGTGATGACAAGGGTCATGGAACATTGTGATGACACGTTCAAGGAACATTGCCATGACAAGAATTCTGGAGCATTGTGATGAAAGGGCATGGAGCATTGTGATTGAAGGTGACAAGGAGCATTGTGATGATATGGGCAGAGAACTTTGTGATGACAGGGGTCATGGAGCATTGTGATGAAAAGTGTCATGGAACATTGTACTGACAGATATCATGGAGCTTTTTGGTAAGAGAGGCCTTGGAGATTTGTGGTGGCAGGCGTCATGGGGCATTGTGATGACAGCGGTCTTGGAGCATTGTGATGAAAGGGGTCATGGAGCACTGTGATTACAGGGGCCATGGAGCATTGTGAATATAAAGGCTATGGAGCATTGAGATGACAGGGTTCATGGAGCATTGTGATGAAAGTGATCATGGTTCATTGTGATGACAAGTGTCCTG
Organism: Balaenoptera ricei; assembly: GCF_028023285.1. Taxonomy (NCBI): domain Eukaryota; kingdom Metazoa; phylum Chordata; class Mammalia; order Artiodactyla; family Balaenopteridae; genus Balaenoptera; species Balaenoptera ricei. The sequence continues at coordinate 1,831,740 of NW_026777433.1, read as the reverse complement.
GAACCTTGTGATGACACGGTTCATGGAGCATTGTGATGACAAGGACCATGGCGAATTGTGATGACATCTGTCATGGGCCATTGTGATGAGAGTGGTCGTGTAGAATTGTGATGAAAGGTATCATGGAGCACTGTGATGACAGGGGCCATGGAACATTGTGATGACAAAGGCCATGGAGCATTGTGATGACAAGTGTCATGGGGCATTTTGATGACATTGGCCTGGAGCATTATGATGACAAGAGTTCTGGAGCATTTTGATGGCAAGCGCATGGAGCATTGTGATGACAGAGCCCATGGAGCATTGCGATGAAAACGGCAGGGAACATTGTGATGACTGGGTTCATGGAGCATTGTGATGAAAGGGGCCATGGAGCATTGAGATGACAGGCGTCTTGCGGTATGGTGATGACAGTGGTCATGGAGCATTGTGATGAAAGAGATCATGGAGCAATATGATAACAGGGGCCATGGAGCATTGTGATGACAGGTGTATTGGAGCATTGTGAAGAAAATAGTAATGGATCATTGTGATGACATGTGTCCTGGAACACTGTGAGGACACGGTTCTTCGAGTATTGTGATGACAAGGGTCATAGCGAATTGTGATGACAGGTGTCATGGGGCATTGTGATGACATTGATCATCTAGGAATTGTGATGAAAGGTATCATGGAGCACTGTGATGACTCGGGGAATGAAGCATTGTTTTGAACATCGTCCTGGATTATGGTGATGACAGCAGTCATGGATTATTGTGATGACAGGGATTATGCAGCATTGTGTTGCCATGGGTATGGACTATTGTGATGACAATGGTCATGGAGCAATGTGATGAAAGTTTTCATGGAACGTCGTGATGAAAAGTGCCTGGGAGCATTGTGACGATAAAGGCCATGGAGCATTGTGATGACAAGTGTCATGGAGCATTGTAATGAAAGCTTTCATTGTGCACTGGGATGACAAGGGGGATGGAGTATTGTGATGAAACTTGTCCTGGAGCATTGTGATAACGAAAGCCATGGAGCATAGTGATGACAGGCATCATGGAGCATTGTGAAGAAAGGGGCCATGGGGAATTGTAATGACAATAGAGAAATGTGATGAAAATGGTCAGCGAGCATAGTGATTAAAGTGGTCATTGAGAATTGTGATGACAAAGGTCATGGAGAACTGTGATGACCAGGGTCATGTAGCATTGTGATGACACGTTCATGGAACATTGTGATGACAAGAATTCTGGAGCATTGTGATGACAAGGGCCATGGAGCATTGTGATGCCACGGTCATGGAACATTGTGATGACAAAATTCTGGAGCATTGTGAGGAAAAAGGCATGGAGCATTGTGATTATAGGGGACATGGAGCATTGTGATGACATGGGCAAGGAACACTGTGATGACAGGTGTCATGGAGCATCGTGATGACAAATGCCATTGAGAATTGTGATCAGAGGTGACATTGGGCATTGTGATGAAAGGGGTCATGGAGTACTGGGAGTACAGGGGCCATGGAGCCTTGTGATAACAAGTGACATGGAGAATAGTGATGAGAGGCATCATAGAGCATTGTGATGACAAGTGCCATTTAGCATTTTGATGACAGGGGACATCAGGCATTGTGTTGACGGGGGTCACGGAGCATTGTGATGACAAAGGCCATACAGCATTGTGATGACAGGGGTCATGGAGCATTGTGATGACATGGGCCATGGAGCATTGTGAAGACAAGATTCATGGAGCATTGTGATGACACGGGCATGAAGCATGGTGATGACAACAGACCTGGAGCATTGTGATGACAAGGGCATGGAGCATTGTGATTACAGGAGACTTGGGTCATTGTGATGAAATTGGCAGGGATCATTGTGATTAGAGGGATCATGGAGCATTGTGATGACAAGTGTCATGCAATATTGTGCTGACACAGATCATGGAGCATTTTGATGAGAGTGGCCTTGGAGCACAGTGATGAGAGACGTCATGGGGCATTATGGTGACAGTGGTCAAGGAGCATTGTGATGAAAGTGTTCATGGAGCAACGCGAGTATCGGGACAATGGAGCATTGTGAATACAAAGGCCATGGAACATTGAGATAAGAGAGTTCATGGAGTGTTGTGATGACAAGGGTCTTGGAACCTACTGATGACACGTTTCATACAGCATTGAGATGACAAGGGCCAAGGTGAATTGTGATGACACGTGTCATGGGGCATTGTGATGACATTGGTCATCTTGCATTGTGATGACAGTGGTCATGTAGAATTTTGATTAAAGGTATCATGGAGCACTGTGATGACAAAGGCCAAGGAACATTTTGATGACAATTGTCATTGAGCAATGTGATGACACGGGAATGGAACATTATGATGACAAGTGTTCTGGAGCATTGTGATGACAAGGGCATGGAGCATTGTGATTACAGGGGCCATGGAGCATTGTGATGACAACGGCATGGAGCATTGTGATGACAGTGGTCAATGTGCATTGTGATTACAAAGACCATGAGGCATTGTGATGACGGGGGCCTTGGAGCATTGTGATGACAATGGTCATCAAGCATTGTGATGACAGGGGTCATAGAGCATTGTGATGAGAAAGACCATGGAGCATGGTGATGACAGAGGCCATGGAACATTGTGATGACAAGGCCATGTACCATTGTGATGACAAGGGCAGGGAACCTTGTGGTGACCGGGGTCATGGAGCATTTTGATGACAACTTTCATGGAACGTTGTGATGACAGGGGTCATGGAGCACTGTGTTGAAAGGGAACATGGAACAGTGTGATTACAGGGTCCATGGAGCATTGTGAATACATAGGCCATGGAACAATGTGATGACAGGGGTCATGTAGCATTGTGATGACAGGGTCATGGAGCATTGTGATTACAGGGGTTATGGGGCACTGTGATGACAGGGGGCATGGAGCATTGTGATGAAAATTGTCCTGGAGCATTGTGATGACAGCTGTCACAGAGAATTGGGATGAAAGGTATCATGCAGCATTGTGATGACAACGGTCATGGATCATTTTGATGCCAGGGGTCATGGAACATTCTGATAACAAGGTTCATCAAGCATTTTGATGACAGGGGTCATGGAGCATTGTGTTGACACGGGCATGGAGCATTGTAATGCTAGGATATCTGGAGCATTGTGATGAAAAGGGGATGGAGCATTTTGATGACAGGGTCCAAGGAGCATTGTGCTGACAATGGCATGGAGCATTGTGATGAAAATGGTACTGGAGCACTGTGAGGAAAGGAATCATGGATCATTGTGATGACAGGGGTCATGGAGCTTTGTGATGACAAGGGTCATGGAACATTGTGATGACACGTTCAAGGAACATTGCCATGACAAGAATTCTGGAGCATTGTGATGAAAGGGCATGGAGCATTGTGATTGAAGGTGACAAGGAGCATTGTGATGATATGGGCAGAGAACTTTGTGATGACAGGGGTCATGGAGCATTGTGATGAAAAGTGTCATGGAACATTGTACTGACAGATATCATGGAGCTTTTTGGTAAGAGAGGCCTTGGAGATTTGTGGTGGCAGGCGTCATGGGGCATTGTGATGACAGCGGTCTTGGAGCATTGTGATGAAAGGGGTCATGGAGCACTGTGATTACAGGGGCCATGGAGCATTGTGAATATAAAGGCTATGGAGCATTGAGATGACAGGGTTCATGGAGCATTGTGATGAAAGTGATCATGGTTCATTGTGATGACAAGTGTCCTGGAACCTTGTGATGACACGGTTCATGGAGCATTGTGATGACAAGGACCATGGCGAATTGTGATGACATCTGTCATGGGCCATTGTGATGAGAGTGGTCGTGTAGAATTGTGATGAAAGGTATCATGGAGCACTGTGATGACAGGGGCCATGGAACATTGTGATGACAAAGGCCATGGAGCATTGTGATGACAAGTGTCATGGGGCATTTTGATGACATTGGCCTGGAGCATTATGATGACAAGAGTTCTGGAGCATTTTGATGGCAAGCGCATGGAGCATTGTGATGACAGAGCCCATGGAGCATTGCGATGAAAACGGCAGGGAACATTGTGATGACTGGGTTCATGGAGCATTGTGATGAAAGGGGCCATGGAGCATTGAGATGACAGGCGTCTTGCGGTATGGTGATGACAGTGGTCATGGAGCATTGTGATGAAAGAGATCATGGAGCAATATGATAACAGGGGCCATGGAGCATTGTGATGACAGGTGTATTGGAGTATTGTGAAGAAAATAGTAATGGATCATTGTGATGACATGTGTCCTGGAACACTGTGAGGACACGGTTCTTCGAGTATTGTGATGACAAGGGTCATAGCGAATTGTGATGACAGGTGTCATGGGGCATTGTGATGACATTGATCATCTAGGAATTGTGATGAAAGGTATCATGGAGCACTGTGATGACTCGGGGAATGAAGCATTGTTTTGAACATCGTCCTGGATTATGGTGATGACAGCAGTCATGGATTATTGTGATGACAGGGATTATGCAGCATTGTGTTGCCATGGGTATGGACTATTGTGATGACAATGGTCATGGAGCAATGTGATGAAAGTTTTCATGGAACGTCGTGATGAAAAGTGCCTGGGAGCATTGTGACGATAAAGGCCATGGAGCATTGTGATGACAAGTGTCATGGAGCATTGTAATGAAAGCTTTCCTTGTGCACTGGGATGACAAGGGGGATGGAGTATTGTGATGAAACTTGTCCTGGAGCATTGTGATAACGAAAGCCATGGAGCATAGTGATGACAGGCATCATGGAGCATTGTGAAGAAAGGGGCCATGGGGAATTGTAATGACAATAGAGAAATGTGATGAAAATGGTCAGCGAGCATAGTGATTAAAGTGGTCATTGAGAATTGTGATGACAAAGGTCATGGAGAACTGTGATGACCAGGGTCATGTAGCATTGTGATGACACGTTCATGGAACATTGTGATGACAAGAATTCTGGAGCATTGTGATGACAAGGGCCATGGAGCATTGTGATGCCACGGTCATGGAACATTGTGATGACAAAATTCTGGAGCATTGTGAGGAAAAAGGCATGGAGCATTGTGATTATAGGGGACATGGAGCATTGTGATGACATGGGCAAGGAACACTGTGATGACAGGTGTCATGGAGCATCGTGATGACAAATGCCATTGAGAATTGTGATCAGAGGTGACATTGGGCATTGTGATGAAAGGGGTCATGGAGTACTGGGAGTACAGGGGCCATGGAGCCTTGTGATAACAAGTGACATGGAGAATAGTGATGACAGGCATCATAGAGCATTGTGATGACAAGTGCCATTTAGCATTTTGATGACAGGGGACATCAGGCATTGTGTTGACGGGGGTCACGGAGCATTGTGATGACAAAGGCCATACAGCATTGTGATGACAGGGGTCATGGAGCATTGTGATGACATGGGCCATGGAGCATTGTGAAGACAAGATTCATGGAGCATTGTGATGACACGGGCATGAAGCATGGTGATGACAACAGACCTGGAGCATTGTGATGACAAGGGCATGGAGCATTGTGATTACAGGAGACTTGGGTCATTGTGATGAAATTGGCAGGGATCATTGTGATTAGAGGGATCATGGAGCATTGTGATGACAAGTGTCATGCAATATTGTGCTGACACAGATCATGGAGCATTTTGATGAGAGTGGCCTTGGAGCACAGTGATGAGAGACGTCATGGGGCATTATGGTGACAGTGGTCAAGGAGCATTGTGATGAAAGTGTTCATGGAGCAACGCGAGTATCGGGACAATGGAGCATTGTGAATACAAAGGCCATGGAACATTGAGATAAGAGAGTTCATGGAGTGTTGTGATGACAAGGGTCTTGGAACCTACTGATGACACGTTTCATACAGCATTGAGATGACAAGGGCCAAGGTGAATTGTGATGACACGTGTCATGGGGCATTGTGATGACATTGGTCATCTTGCATTGTGATGACAGTGGTCATGTAGAATTTTGATTAAAGGTATCATGGAGCACTGTGATGACAAAGGCCAAGGAACATTTTGATGACAATTGTCATTGAGCAATGTGATGACACGGGAATGGAACATTATGATGACAAGTGTTCTGGAGCATTGTGATGACAAGGGCATGGAGCATTGTGATTACAGGGGCCATGGAGCATTGTGATGACAACGGCATGGAGCATTGTGATGACAGTGGTCAATGTGCATTGTGATTACAAAGACCATGAGGCATTGTGATGACAGGGGCCTTGGAGCATTGTGATGACAATGGTCATCAAGCATTGTGATGACAGGGGTCATAGAGCATTGTGATGAGAAAGACCATGGAGCATGGTGATGACAGAGGCCATGGAACATTGTGATGACAAGGCCATGTACCATTGTGATGACAAGGGCAGGGAACCTTGTGGTGACCGGGATCATGGAGCATTTTGATGACAACTTTCATGGAACGTTGTGATGACAGGGGTCATGGAGCACTGTGTTGAAAGGGAACATGGAACAGTGTGATTACAGGGTCCATGGAGCATTGTGAATACATAGGCCATGGAACAATGTGATGACAGGGGTCATGTAGCATTGTGATGACAGGGTCATGGAGCATTGTGATTACAGGGGTTATGGGGCACTGTGATGACAGGGGGCATGGAGCATTGTGATGAAAATTGTCCTGGAGCATTGTGATGACAGCTGTCACAGAGAATTGGGATGAAAGTTATCATGCAGCATTGTGATGACAATGGTCATGGATCATATTGATGCCAGGGGTCATGGAACATTCTGATAACAAGGTTCATCAAGCATTTTGATGACAGGGGTCATGGAGCATTGTGTTGACACGGGCATGGAGCATTGTAATGATAGGATATCTGGAGCATTGTGATGAAAAGGGGATGGAGCATTTTGATGACAGGGTCCAAGGAGCATTGTGCTGACAATGGCATGGAGCATTGTGATGAAAATGGTACTGGAGCACTGTGAGGAAAGGAATCATGGATCATTGTGATGACAGGGGTCATGGAGCTTTGTGATGACAAGGGTCATGGAACATTGTGATGACACGTTCAAGGAACATTGCCATGACAAGAATTCTGGAGCATTGTGATGAAAGGGCATGGAGCATTGTGATTGAAGGTGACAAGGAGCATTGTGATGATATGGGCAGAGAACTTTGTGATGACAGGGGTCATGGAGCATTGTGATGAAAAGTGTCATGGAACATTGTACTGACAGATATCATGGAGCTTTTTGGTAAGAGAGGCCTTGGAGATTTGTGGTGGCAGGCGTCATGGGGCATTGTGATGACAGCGGTCTTGGAGCATTGTGATGAAAGGGGTCATGGAGCACTGTGATTACAGGGGCCATGGAGCATTGTGAATATAAAGGCTATGGAGCATTGAGATGACAGGGTTCATGGAGCATTGTGATGAAAGTGATCATGGTTCATTGTGATGACAAGTGTCCTGGAACCTTGTGATGACACGGTTCATGGAGCATTGTGATGACAAGGACCATGGCGAATTGTGATGACATCTGTCATGGGCCATTGTGATGAGAGTGGTCGTGTAGAATTGTGATGAAAGGTATCATGGAGCACTGTGATGACAGGGGCCATGGAACATTGTGATGACAAAGGCCATGGAGCATTGTGATGACAAGTGTCATGGGGCATTTTGATGACATTGGCCTGGAGCATTATGATGACAAGAGTTCTGGAGCATTTTGATGGCAAGCGCATGGAGCATTGTGATGACAGAGCCCATGGAGCATTGCGATGAAAACGGCAGGGAACATTGTGATGACTGGGTTCATGGAGCATTGTGATGAAAGGGGCCATGGAGCATTGAGATGACAGGCGTCTTGCGGTATGGTGATGACAGTGGTCATGGAGCATTGTGATGAAAGAGATCATGGAGCAATATGATAACAGGGGCCATGGAGCATTGTGATGACAGGTGTATTGGAGCATTGTGGTGAAAATAGTAATGGATCATTGTGATGACATGTGTCCTGGAACACTGTGAGGACACGGTTCTTCGAGTATTGTGATGACAAGGGTCATAGCGAATTGTGATGACAGGTGTCATGGGGCATTGTGATGACATTGATCATCTAGGAATTGTGATGAAAGGTATCATGGAGCACTGTGATGACTCGGGGAATGAAGCATTGTTTTGAACATTGTCCTGGATTATGGTGATGACAGCAGTCATGGATTATTGTGATGACAGGGATTATGCAGCATTGTGTTGCCATGGGTATGGACTATTGTGATGACAATGGTCATGGAGCAATGTGATGAAAGTTTTCATGGAACGTCGTGATGAAAAGTGCCTGGGAGCATTGTGACGATAAAGGCCATGGAGCATTGTGATGACAAGTGTCATGGAGCATTGTAATGAAAGCTTTCATTGTGCACTGGGATGACAAGGGGGATGGAGTATTGTGATGAAACTTGTCCTGGAGCATTGTGATAACGAAAGCCATGGAGCATAGTGATGACAGGCATCATGGAGCATTGTGAAGAAAGGGGCCATGGGGAATTGTAATGACAATAGAGAAATGTGATGAAAATGGTCAGCGAGCATAGTGATTAAAGTGGTCATTGAGAATTGTGATGACAAAGGTCATGGAGAACTGTGATGACCAGGGTCATGTAGCATTGTGATGACACGTTCATGGAACATTGTGATGACAAGAATTCTGGAGCATTGTGATGACAAGGGCCATGGAGCATTGTGATGCCACGGTCATGGAACATTGTGATGACAAAATTCTGGAGCATTGTGAGGAAAAAGGCATGGAGCATTGTGATTATAGGGGACATGGAGCATTGTGATGACATGGGCAAGGAACACTGTGATGACAGGTGTCATGGAGCATCGTGATGACAAATGCCATTGAGAATTGTGATCAGAGGTGACATTGGGCATTGTGATGAAAGGGGTCATGGAGTACTGGGAGTACAGGGGCCATGGAGCCTTGTGATAACAAGTGACATGGAGAATAGTGATGACAGGCATCATAGAGCATTGTGATGACAAGTGCCATTTAGCATTTTGATGACAGGGGACATCAGGCATTGTGTTGACGGGGGTCACGGAGCATTGTGATGACAAAGGCCATACAGCATTGTGATGACAGGGGTCATGGAGCATTGTGATGACATGGGCCATGGAGCATTGTGAAGACAAGATTCATGGAGCATTGTGATGACACGGGCATGAAGCATGGTGATGACAACAGACCTGGAGCATTGTGATGACAAGGGCATGGAGCATTGTGATTACAGGAGACTTGGGTCATTGTGATGAAATTGGCAGGGATCATTGTGATTAGAGGGATCATGGAGCATTGTGATGACAAGTGTCATGCAATATTGTGCTGACACAGATCATGGAGCATTTTGATGAGAGTGGCCTTGGAGCACAGTGATGAGAGACGTCATGGGGCATTATGGTGACAGTGGTCAAGGAGCATTGTGATGAAAGTGTTCATGGAGCAACGCGAGTATCGGGACAATGGAGCATTGTGAATACAAAGGCCATGGAACATTGAGATAAGAGAGTTCATGGAGTGTTGTGATGACAAGGGTCTTGGAACCTACTGATGACACGTTTCATACAGCATTGAGATGACAAGGGCCAAGGTGAATTGTGATGACACGTGTCATGGGGCATTGTGATGACATTGGTCATCTTGCATTGTGATGAGAGTGGTCATGTAGAATTTTGATTAAAGGTATCATGGAGCACTGTGATGACAAAGGCCAAGGAACATTTTGATGACAATTGTCATTGAGCAATGTGATGACACGGGAATGGAACATTATGATGACAAGTGTTCTGGAGCATTGTGATGACAAGGGCATGGAGCATTGTGATTACAGGGGCCATGGAGCATTGTGATGACAACGGCATGGAGCATTGTGATGACAGTGGTCAATGTGCATTGTGATTACAAAGACCATGAGGCATTGTGATGACAGGGGCCTTGGAGCATTGTGATGACAATGGTCATCAAGCATTGTGATGACAGGGGTCATAGAGCATTGTGATGAGAAAGACCATGGAGCATGGTGATGACAGAGGCCATGGAACATTGTGATGACAAGGCCATGTACCATTGTGATGACAAGGGCAGGGAACCTTGTGGTGACCGGGGTCATGGAGCATTTTGATGACAACTTTCATGGAACATTGTGATGACAGGGGTCATGGAGCACTGTGTTGAAAGGGAACATGGAATAGTGTGATTACAGGGTCCATGGAGCATTGTGAATACATAGGCCATGGAACAATGTGATGACAGGGGTCATGTAGCATTGTGATGACAGGGTCATGGAGCATTGTGATTACAGGGGTTATGGGGCACTGTGATGACAGGGGGCATGGAGCATTGTGATGAAAATTGTCCTGGAGCATTGTGATGACAGCTGTCACAGAGAATTGGGATGAAAGGTATCATGCAGCATTGTGATGACAACGGTCATGGATCATTTTGATGCCAGGGGTCATGGAACATTCTGATAACAAGGTTCATCAAGCATTTTGATGACAGGTGTCATGGAGCATTGTGTTGACACGGGCATGGAGCATTGTAATGATAGGATATCTGGAGCATTGTGATGAAAAGGGGATGGAGCATTTTGATGACAGGGTCCAAGGAGCATTGTGCTGACAATGGCATGGAGCATTGTGATGAAAATGGTACTGGAGCACTGTGAGGAAAGGAATCATGGATCATTGTGATGACAGGGGTCATGGAGCTTTGTGATGACAAGGGTCATGGAACATTGTGATGACACGTTCAAGGAACATTGCCATGACAAGAATTCTGGAGCATTGTGATGAAAGGGCATGGAGCATTGTGATTGAAGGTGACAAGGAGCATTGTGATGATATGGGCAGAGAACTTTGTGATGACAGGGGTCATGGAGCATTGTGATGAAAAGTGTCATGGAACATTGTACTGACAGATATCATGGAGCTTTTTGGTAAGAGAGGCCTTGGAGATTTGTGGTGGCAGGCGTCATGGGGCATTGTGATGACAGCGGTCTTGGAGCATTGTGATGAAAGGGGTCATGGAGCACTGTGATTACAGGGGCCATGGAGCATTGTGAATATAAAGGCTATGGAGCATTGAGATGACAGGGTTCATGGAGCATTGTGATGAAAGTGATCATGGTTCATTGTGATGACAAGTGTCCTGGAACCTTGTGATGACACGGTTCATGGAGCATTGTGATGACAAGGACCATGGCGAATTGTGATGACATCTGTCATGGGCCATTGTGATGAGAGTGGTCGTGTAGAATTGTGATGAAAGGTATCATGGAGCACTGTGATGACAGGGGCCATGGAACATTGTGATGACAAAGGCCATGGAGCATTGTGATGACAAGTGTCATGGGGCATTTTGATGACATTGGCCTGGAGCATTATGATGACAAGAGTTCTGGAGCATTTTGATGGCAAGCGCATGGAGCATTGTGATGACAGAGCCCATGGAGCATTGCGATGAAAACGGCAGGGAACATTGTGATGACTGGGTTCATGGAGCATTGTGATGAAAGGGGCCATGGAGCATTGAGATGACAGGCGTCTTGCGGTATGGTGATGACAGTGGTCATGGAGCATTGTGATGAAAGAGATCATGGAGCAATATGATAACAGGGGCCATGGAGCATTGTGATGACAGGTGTATTGGAGCATTGTGAAGAAAATAGTAATGGATCATTGTGATGACATGTGTCCTGGAACACTGTGAGGACACGGTTCTTCGAGTATTGTGATGACAAGGGTCATAGCGAATTGTGATGACAGGTGTCATGGGGCATTGTGATGACATTGATCATCTAGGAATTGTGATGAAAGGTATCATGGAGCACTGTGATGACTCGGGGAATGAAGCATTGTTTTGAACATTGTCCTGGATTATGGTGATGACAGCAGTCATGGATTATTGTGATGACAGGGATTATGCAGCATTGTGTTGCCATGGGTATGGACTATTGTGATGACAATGGTCATGGAGCAATGTGATGAAAGTTTTCATGGAACGTCGTGATGAAAAGTGCCTGGGAGCATTGTGACGATAAAGGCCATGGAGCATTGTGATGACAAGTGTCATGGAGCATTGTAATGAAAGCTTTCATTGTGCACTGGGATGACAAGGGGGATGGAGTATTGTGATGAAACTTGTCCTGGAGCATTGTGATAACGAAAGCCATGGAGCATAGTGATGACAGGCATCATGGAGCATTGTGAAGAAAGGGGCCATGGGGAATTGTAATGACAATAGAGAAATGTGATGAAAATGGTCAGCGAGCATAGTGATTAAAGTGGTCATTGAGAATTGTGATGACAAAGGTCATGGAGAACTGTGATGACCAGGGTCATGTAGCATTGTGATGACACGTTCATGGAACATTGTGATGACAAGAATTCTGGAGCATTGTGATGACAAGGGCCATGGAGCATTGTGATGCCACGGTCATGGAACATTGTGATGACAAAATTCTGGAGCATTGTGAGGAAAAAGGCATGGAGCATTGTGATTATAGGGGACATGGAGCATTGTGATGACATGGGCAAGGAACACTGTGATGACAGGTGTCATGGAGCATCGTGATGACAAATGCCATTGAGAATTGTGATCAGAGGTGACATTGGGCATTGTGATGAAAGGGGTCATGGAGTACTGGGAGTACAGGGGCCATGGAGCCTTGTGATAACAAGTGACATGGAGAATAGTGATGAGAGGCATCATAGAGCATTGTGATGACAAGTGCCATTTAGCATTTTGATGACAGGGGACATCAGGCATTGTGTTGACGGGGGTCACGGAGCATTGTGATGACAAAGGCCATACAGCATTGTGATGACAGGGGTCATGGAGCATTGTGATGACATGGGCCATGGAGCATTGTGAAGACAAGATTCATGGAGCATTGTGATGACACGGGCATGAAGCATGGTGATGACAACAGACCTGGAGCATTGTGATGACAAGGGCATGGAGCATTGTGATTACAGGAGACTTGGGTCATTGTGATGAAATTGGCAGGGATCATTGTGATTAGAGGGATCATGGAGCATTGTGATGACAAGTGTCATGCAATATTGTGCTGACACAGATCATGGAGCATTTTGATGAGAGTGGCCTTGGAGCACAGTGATGAGAGACGTCATGGGGCATTATGGTGACAGTGGTCAAGGAGCATTGTGATGAAAGTGTTCATGGAGCAACGCGAGTATCGGGACAATGGAGCATTGTGAATACAAAGGCCATGGAACATTGAGATAAGAGAGTTCATGGAGTGTTGTGATGACAAGGGTCTTGGAACCTACTGATGACACGTTTCATACAGCATTGAGATGACAAGGGCCAAGGTGAATTGTGATGACACGTGTCATGGGGCATTGTGATGACATTGGTCATCTTGCATTGTGATGAGAGTGGTCATGTAGAATTTTGATTAAAGGTATCATGGAGCACTGTGATGACAAAGGCCAAGGAACATTTTGATGACAATTGTCATTGAGCAATGTGATGACACGGGAATGGAACATTATGATGACAAGTGTTCTGGAGCATTGTGATGACAAGGGCATGGAGCATTGTGATTACAGGGGCCATGGAGCATTGTGATGACAACGGCATGGAGCATTGTGATGACAGTGGTCAATGTGCATTGTGATTACAAAGACCATGAGGCATTGTGATGACAGGGGCCTTGGAGCATTGTGATGACAATGGTCATCAAGCATTGTGATGACAGGGGTCATAGAGCATTGTGATGAGAAAGACCATGGAGCATGGTGATGACAGAGGCCATGGAACATTGTGATGACAAGGCCATGTACCATTGTGATGACAAGGGCAGGGAACCTTGTGGTGACCGGGGTCATGGAGCATTTTGATGACAACTTTCATGGAACGTTGTGATGACAGGGGTCATGGAGCACTGTGTTGAAAGGGAACATGGAACAGTGTGATTACAGGGTCCATGGAGCATTGTGAATACATAGGCCATGGAACAATGTGATGACAGGGGTCATGTAGCATTGTGATGACAGGGTCATGGAGCATTGTGATTACAGGGGTTATGGGGCACTGTGATGACAGGGGGCATGGAGCATTGTGATGAAAATTGTCCTGGAGCATTGTGATGACAGCTGTCACAGAGAATTGGGATGAAAGGTATCATGCAGCATTGTGATGACAACGGTCATGGATCATTTTGATGCCAGGGGTCATGGAACATTCTGATAACAAGGTTCATCAAGCATTTTGATGACAGGGGTCATGGAGCATTGTGTTGACACGGGCATGGAGCATTGTAATGCTAGGATATCTGGAGCATTGTGATGAAAAGGGGATGGATCATTTTGATGACAGGGTCCAAGGAGCATTGTGCTGACAATGGCATGGAGCATTGTGATGAAAATGGTACTGGAGCACTGTGAGGAAAGGAATCATGGATCATTGTGATGACAGGGGTCATGGAGCTTTGTGATGACAAGGGTCATGGAACATTGTGATGACACGTTCAAGGAACATTGCCATGACAAGAATTCTGGAGCATTGTGATGAAAGGGCATGGAGCATTGTGATTGAAGGTGACAAGGAGCATTGTGATGATATGGGCAGAGAACTTTGTGATGACAGGGGTCATGGAGCATTGTGATGAAAAGTGTCATGGAACATTGTACTGACAGATATCATGGAGCTTTTTGGTAAGAGAGGCCTTGGAGATTTGTGGTGGCAGGCGTCATGGGGCATTGTGATGACAGCGGTCTTGGAGCATTGTGATGAAAGGGGTCATGGAGCACTGTGATTACAGGGGCCATGGAGCATTGTGAATACAAAGGCTATGGAGCATTGAGATGACAGGGTTCATGGAGCATTGTGATGAAAGTGATCATGGTTCATTGTGATGACAAGTGTCCTGGAACCTTGTGATGACACGGTTCATGGAGCATTGTGATGACAAGGACCATGGCGAATTGTGATGACATCTGTCATGGGCCATTGTGATGAGAGTGGTCGTGTAGAATTGTGATGAAAGGTATCATGGAGCACTGTGATGACAGGGGCCATGGAACATTGTGATGACAAAGGCCATGGAGCATTGTGATGACAAGTGTCATGGGGCATTTTGATGACATTGGCCTGGAGCATTATGATGACAAGAGTTCTGGAGCATTTTGATGGCAAGCGCATGGAGCATTGTGATGACAGAGCCCATGGAGCATTGCGATGAAAACGGCAGGGAACATTGTGATGACTGGGTTCATGGAGCATTGTGATGAAAGGGGCCATGGAGCATTGAGATGACAGGCGTCTTGCGGTATGGTGATGACAGTGGTCATGGAGCATTGTGATGAAAGAGATCATGGAGCAATATGATAACAGGGGCCATGGAGCATTGTGATGACAGGTGTATTGGAGCATTGTGGTGAAAATAGTAATGGATCATTGTGATGACATGTGTCCTGGAACACTGTGAGGACACGGTTCTTCGAGTATTGTGATGACAAGGGTCATAGCGCATTGTGATGACAGGTGTCATGGGGCATTGTGATGACATTGATCATCTAGGAATTGTGATGAAAGGTATCATGGAGCACTGTGATGACTCGGGGAATGAAGCATTGTTTTGAACATTGTCCTGGATTATGGTGATGACAGCAGTCATGGATTATTGTGATGACAGGGATTATGCAGCATTGTGTTGCCATGGGTATGGACTATTGTGATGACAATGGTCATGGAGCAATGTGATGAATGTTTTCATGGAACGTCGTGATGAAAAGTGCCTGGGAGCATTGTGACGATAAAGGCCATGGAGCATTGTGATGACAAGTGTCATGGAGCATTGTAATGAAAGCTTTCATTGTGCACTGGGATGACAAGGGGGATGGAGTATTGTGATGAAACTTGTCCTGGAGCATTGTGATAACGAAAGCCATGGAGCATAGTGATGACAGGCATCATGGAGCATTGTGAAGAAAGGGGCCATGGGGAATTGTAATGACAATAGAGAAATGTGATGAAAATGGTCAGCGAGCATAGTGATTAAAGTGGTCATTGAGAATTGTGATGACAAAGGTCATGGAGAACTGTGATGACCAGGGTCATGTAGCATTGTGATGACACGTTCATGGAACATTGTGATGACAAGAATTCTGGAGCATTGTGATGACAAGGGCCATGGAGCATTGTGATGCCACGGTCATGGAACATTGTGATGACAAAATTCTGGAGCATTGTGAGGAAAAAGGCATGGAGCATTGTGATTATAGGGGACATGGAGCATTGTGATGACATGGGCAAGGAACACTGTGATGACAGGTGTCATGGAGCATCGTGATGACAAATGCCATTGAGAATTGTGATCAGAGGTGACATTGGGCATTGTGATGAAAGGGGTCATGGAGTACTGGGAGTACAGGGGCCATGGAGCCTTGTGATAACAAGTGACATGGAGAATAGTGATGACAGGCATCATAGAGCATTGTGATGACAAGTGCCATTTAGCATTTTGATGACAGGGGACATCAGGCATTGTGTTGACGGGGGTCACGGAGCATTGTGATGACAAAGGCCATACAGCATTGTGATGACAGGGGTCATGGAGCATTGTGATGACATGGGCCATGGAGCATTGTGAAGACAAGATTCATGGAGCATTGTGATGACACGGGCATGAAGCATGGTGATGACAACAGACCTGGAGCATTGTGATGACAAGGGCATGGAGCATTGTGATTACAGGAGACTTGGGTCATTGTGATGAAATTGGCAGGGATCATTGTGATTAGAGGGATCATGGAGCATTGTGATGACAAGTGTCATGCAATATTGTGCTGACACAGATCATGGAGCATTTTGATGAGAGTGGCCTTGGAGCACAGTGATGAGAGACGTCATGGGGCATTATGGTGACAGTGGTCAAGGAGCATTGTGATGAAAGTGTTCATGGAGCAACGTGAGTATCGGGACAATGGAGCATTGTGAATACAAAGGCCATGGAACATTGAGATAAGAGAGTTCATGGAGTGTTGTGATGACAAGGGTCTTGGAACCTACTGATGACACGTTTCATACAGCATTGAGATGACAAGGGCCAAGGTGAATTGTGATGACACGTGTCATGGGGCATTGTGATGACATTGGTCATCTTGCATTGTGATGAGAGTGGTCATGTAGAATTTTGATTAAAGGTATCATGGAGCACTGTGATGACAAAGGCCAAGGAACATTTTGATGACAATTGTCATTGAGCAATGTGATGACACGGGAATGGAACATTATGATGACAAGTGTTCTGGAGCATTGTGATGACAAGGGCATGGAGCATTGTGATTACAGGGGCCATGGAGCATTGTGATGACAACGGCATGGAGCATTGTGATGACAGTGGTCAATGTGCATTGTGATTACAAAGACCATGAGGCATTGTGATGACAGGGGCCTTGGAGCATTGTGATGACAATGGTCATCAAGCATTGTGATGACAGGGGTCATAGAGCATTGTGATGAGAAAGACCATGGAGCATGGTGATGACAGAGGCCATGGAACATTGTGATGACAAGGCCATGTACCATTGTGATGACAAGGGCAGGGAACCTTGTGGTGACCGGGGTCATGGAGCATTTTGATGACAACTTTCATGGAACGTTGTGATGACAGGGGTCATGGAGCACTGTGTTGAAAGGGAACATGGAACAGTGTGATTACAGGGTCCATGGAGCATTGTGAATACATAGGCCATGGAACAATGTGATGACAGGGGTCATGTAGCATTGTGATGACAGGGTCATGGAGCATTGTGATTACAGGGGTTATGGGGCACTGTGATGACAGGGGGCATGGAGCATTGTGATGAAAATTGTCCTGGAGCATTGTGATGACAGCTGTCACAGAGAATTGGGATGAAAGGTATCATGCAGCATTGTGATGACAACGGTCATGGATCATTTTGATGCCAGGGGTTATGGAACATTCTGATAACAAGGTTCATCAAGCATTTTGATGACAGGGGTCATGGAGCATTGTGTTGACACGGGCATGGAGCATTGTAATGATAGGATATCTGGAGCATTGTGATGAAAAGGGGATGGAGCATTTTGATGACAGGGTCCAAGGAGCATTGTGCTGACAATGGCATGGAGCATTGTGATGAAAATGGTACTGGAGCACTGTGAGGAAAGGAATCATGGATCATTGTGATGACAGGGGTCATGGAGCTTTGTGATGACAAGGGTCATGGAACATTGTGATGACACGTTCAAGGAACATTGCCATGACAAGAATTCTGGAGCATTGTGATGAAAGGGCATGGAGCATTGTGATTGAAGGTGACAAGGAGCATTGTGATGATATGGGCAGAGAACTTTGTGATGACAGGGGTCATGGAGCATTGTGATGAAAAGTGTCATGGAACATTGTACTGACAGATATCATGGAGCTTTTTGGTAAGAGAGGCCTTGGAGATTTGTGGTGGCAGGCGTCATGGGGCATTGTGATGACAGCGGTCTTGGAGCATTGTGATGAAAGGGGTCATGGAGCACTGTGATTACAGGGGCCATGGAGCATTGTGAATACAAAGGCTATGGAGCATTGAGATGACAGGGTTCATGGAGCATTGTGATGAAAGTGATCATGGTTCATTGTGATGACAAGTGTCCTGGAACCTTGTGATGACACGGTTCATGGAGCATTGTGATGACAAGGACCATGGCGAATTGTGATGACATCTGTCATGGGCCATTGTGATGAGAGTGGTCGTGTAGAATTGTGATGAAAGGTATCATGGAGCACTGTGATGACAGGGGCCATGGAACATTGTGATGACAAAGGCCATGGAGCATTGTGATGACAAGTGTCATGGGGCATTTTGATGACATTGGCCTGGAGCATTATGATGACAAGAGTTCTGGAGCATTTTGATGGCAAGCGCATGGAGCATTGTGATGACAGAGCCCATGGAGCATTGCGATGAAAACGGCAGGGAACATTGTGATGACTGGGTTCATGGAGCATTGTGATGAAAGGGGCCATGGAGCATTGAGATGACAGGCGTCTTGCGGTATGGTGATGACAGTGGTCATGGAGCATTGTGATGAAAGAGATCATGGAGCAATATGATAACAGGGGCCATGGAGCATTGTGATGACAGGTGTATTGGAGCATTGTGGTGAAAATAGTAATGGATCATTGTGATGACATGTGTCCTGGAACACTGTGAGGACACGGTTCTTCGAGTATTGTGATGACAAGGGTCATAGCGAATTGTGATGACAGGTGTCATGGGGCATTGTGATGACATTGATCATCTAGGAATTGTGATGAAAGGTATCATGGAGCACTGTGATGACTCGGGGAATGAAGCATTGTTTTGAACATTGTCCTGGATTATGGTGATGACAGCAGTCATGGATTATTGTGATGACAGGGATTATGCAGCATTGTGTTGCCATGGGTATGGACTATTGTGATGACAATGGTCATGGAGCAATGTGATGAAAGTTTTCATGGAACGTCGTGATGAAAAGTGCCTGGGAGCATTGTGACGATAAAGGCCATGGAGCATTGTGATGACAAGTGTCATGGAGCATTGTAATGAAAGCTTTCATTGTGCACTGGGATGACAAGGGGGATGGAGTATTGTGATGAAACTTGTCCTGGAGCATTGTGATAACGAAAGCCATGGAGCATAGTGATGACAGGCATCATGGAGCATTGTGAAGAAAGGGGCCATGGGGAATTGTAATGACAATAGAGAAATGTGATGAAAATGGTCAGCGAGCATAGTGATTAAAATGGTCATTGAGAATTGTGATGACAAAGGTCATGGAGAACTGTGATGACCAGGGTCATGTAGCATTGTGATGACACGTTCATGGAACATTGTGATGACAAGAATTCTGGAGCATTGTGATGACAAGGGCCATGGAGCATTGTGATGCCACGGTCATGGAACATTGTGATGACAAAATTCTGGAGCATTGTGAGGAAAAAGGCATGGAGCATTGTGATTATAGGGGACATGGAGCATTGTGATGACATGGGCAAGGAACACTGTGATGACAGGTGTCATGGAGCATCGTGATGACAAATGCCATTGAGAATTGTGATCAGAGGTGACATTGGGCATTGTGATGAAAGGGGTCATGGAGTACTGGGAGTACAGGGGCCATGGAGCCTTGTGATAACAAGTGACATGGAGAATAGTGATGACAGGCATCATAGAGCATTGTGATGACAAGTGCCATTTAGCATTTTGATGACAGGGGACATCAGGCATTGTGTTGACGGGGGTCACGGAGCATTGTGATGACAAAGGCCATACAGCATTGTGATGACAGGGGTCATGGAGCATTGTGATGACATGGGCCATGGAGCATTGTGAAGACAAGATTCATGGAGCATTGTGATGACACGGGCATGAAGCATGGTGATGACAACAGACCTGGAGCATTGTGATGACAAGGGCATGGAGCATTGTGATTACAGGAGACTTGGGTCATTGTGATGAAATTGGCAGGGATCATTGTGATTAGAGGGATCATGGAGCATTGTGATGACAAGTGTCATGCAATATTGTGCTGACACAGATCATGGAGCATTTTGATGAGAGTGGCCTTGGAGCACAGTGATGAGAGACGTCATGGGGCATTATGGTGACAGTGGTCAAGGAGCATTGTGATGAAAGTGTTCATGGAGCAACGCGAGTATCGGGACAATGGAGCATTGTGAATACAAAGGCCATGGAACATTGAGATAAGAGAGTTCATGGAGTGTTGTGATGACAAGGGTCTTGGAACCTACTGATGACACGTTTCATACAGCATTGAGATGACAAGGGCCAAGGTGAATTGTGATGACACGTGTCATGGGGCATTGTGATGACATTGGTCATCTTGCATTGTGATGAGAGTGGTCATGTAGAATTTTGATTAAAGGTATCATGGAGCACTGTGATGACAAAGGCCAAGGAACATTTTGATGACAATTGTCATTGAGCAATGTGATGACACGGGAATGGAACATTATGATGACAAGTGTTCTGGAGCATTGTGATGACAAGGGCATGGAGCATTGTGATTACAGGGGCCATGGAGCATTGTGATGACAACGGCATGGAGCATTGTGATGACAGTGGTCAATGTGCATTGTGATTACAAAGACCATGAGGCATTGTGATGACAGGGGCCTTGGAGCATTGTGATGACAATGGTCATCAAGCATTGTGATGACAGGGGTCATAGAGCATTGTGATGAGAAAGACCATGGAGCATGGTGATGACAGAGGCCATGGAACATTGTGATGACAAGGCCATGTACCATTGTGATGACAAGGGCAGGGAACCTTGTGGTGACCGGGGTCATGGAGCATTTTGATGACAACTTTCATGGAACATTGTGATGACAGGGGTCATGGAGCACTGTGTTGAAAGGGAACATGGAATAGTGTGATTACAGGGTCCATGGAGCATTGTGAATACATAGGCCATGGAACAATGTGATGACAGGGGTCATGTAGCATTGTGATGACAGGGTCATGGAGCATTGTGATTACAGGGGTTATGGGGCACTGTGATGACAGGGGGCATGGAGCATTGTGATGAAAATTGTCCTGGAGCATTGTGATGACAGCTGTCACAGAGAATTGGGATGAAAGGTATCATGCAGCATTGTGATGACAACGGTCATGGATCATTTTGATGCCAGGGGTCATGGAACATTCTGATAACAAGGTTCATCAAGCATTTTGATGACAGGTGTCATGGAGCATTGTGTTGACACGGGCATGGAGCATTGTAATGATAGGATATCTGGAGCATTGTGATGAAAAGGGGATGGAGCATTTTGATGACAGGGTCCAAGGAGCATTGTGCTGACAATGGCATGGAGCATTGTGATGAAAATGGTACTGGAGCACTGTGAGGAAAGGAATCATGGATCATTGTGATGACAGGGGTCATGGAGCTTTGTGATGACAAGGGTCATGGAACATTGTGATGACACGTTCAAGGAACATTGCCATGACAAGAATTCTGGAGCATTGTGATGAAAGGGCATGGAGCATTGTGATTGAAGGTGACAAGGAGCATTGTGATGATATGGGCAGAGAACTTTGTGATGACAGGGGTCATGGAGCATTGTGATGAAAAGTGTCATGGAACATTGTACTGACAGATATCATGGAGCTTTTTGGTAAGAGAGGCCTTGGAGATTTGTGGTGGCAGGCGTCATGGGGCATTGTGATGACAGCGGTCTTGGAGCATTGTGATGAAAGGGGTCATGGAGCACTGTGATTACAGGGGCCATGGAGCATTGTGAATATAAAGGCTATGGAGCATTGAGATGACAGGGTTCATGGAGCATTGTGATGAAAGTGATCATGGTTCATTGTGATGACAAGTGTCCTGGAACCTTGTGATGACACGGTTCATGGAGCATTGTGATGACAAGGACCATGGCGAATTGTGATGACATCTGTCATGGGCCATTGTGATGAGAGTGGTCGTGTAGAATTGTGATGAAAGGTATCATGGAGCACTGTGATGACAGGGGCCATGGAACATTGTGATGACAAAGGCCATGGAGCATTGTGATGACAAGTGTCATGGGGCATTTTGATGACATTGGCCTGGAGCATTATGATGACAAGAGTTCTGGAGCATTTTGATGGCAAGCGCATGGAGCATTGTGATGACAGAGCCCATGGAGCATTGCGATGAAAACGGCAGGGAACATTGTGATGACTGGGTTCATGGAGCATTGTGATGAAAGGGGCCATGGAGCATTGAGATGACAGGCGTCTTGCGGTATGGTGATGACAGTGGTCATGGAGCATTGTGATGAAAGAGATCATGGAGCAATATGATAACAGGGGCCATGGAGCATTGTGATGACAGGTGTATTGGAGCATTGTGAAGAAAATAGTAATGGATCATTGTGATGACATGTGTCCTGGAACACTGTGAGGACACGGTTCTTCGAGTATTGTGATGACAAGGGTCATAGCGAATTGTGATGACAGGTGTCATGGGGCATTGTGATGACATTGATCATCTAGGAATTGTGATGAAAGGTATCATGGAGCACTGTGATGACTCGGGGAATGAAGCATTGTTTTGAACATTGTCCTGGATTATGGTGATGACAGCAGTCATGGATTATTGTGATGACAGGGATTATGCAGCATTGTGTTGCCATGGGTATGGACTATTGTGATGACAATGGTCATGGAGCAATGTGATGAAAGTTTTCATGGAACGTCGTGATGAAAAGTGCCTGGGAGCATTGTGACGATAAAGGCCATGGAGCATTGTGATGACAAGTGTCATGGAGCATTGTAATGAAAGCTTTCATTGTGCACTGGGATGACAAGGGGGATGGAGTATTGTGATGAAACTTGTCCTGGAGCATTGTGATAACGAAAGCCATGGAGCATAGTGATGACAGGCATCATGGAGCATTGTGAAGAAAGGGGCCATGGGGAATTGTAATGACAATAGAGAAATGTGATGAAAATGGTCAGCGAGCATAGTGATTAAAGTGGTCATTGAGAATTGTGATGACAAAGGTCATGGAGAACTGTGATGACCAGGGTCATGTAGCATTGTGATGACACGTTCATGGAACATTGTGATGACAAGAATTCTGGAGCATTGTGATGACAAGGGCCATGGAGCATTGTGATGCCACGGTCATGGAACATTGTGATGACAAAATTCTGGAGCATTGTGAGGAAAAAGGCATGGAGCATTGTGATTATAGGGGACATGGAGCATTGTGATGACATGGGCAAGGAACACTGTGATGACAGGTGTCATGGAGCATCGTGATGACAAATGCCATTGAGAATTGTGATCAGAGGTGACATTGGGCATTGTGATGAAAGGGGTCATGGAGTACTGGGAGTACAGGGGCCATGGAGCCTTGTGATAACAAGTGACATGGAGAATAGTGATGACAGGCATCATAGAGCATTGTGATGACAAGTGCCATTTAGCATTTTGATGACAGGGGACATCAGGCATTGTGTTGACGGGGGTCACGGAGCATTGTGATGACAAAGGCCATACAGCATTGTGATGACAGGGGTCATGGAGCATTGTGATGACATGGGCCATGGAGCATTGTGAAGACAAGATTCATGGAGCATTGTGATGACACGGGCATGAAGCATGGTGATGACAACAGACCTGGAGCATTGTGATGACAAGGGCATGGAGCATTGTGATTACAGGAGACTTGGGTCATTGTGATGAAATTGGCAGGGATCATTGTGATTAGAGGGATCATGGAGCATTGTGATGACAAGTGTCATGCAATATTGTGCTGACACAGATCATGGAGCATTTTGATGAGAGTGGCCTTGGAGCACAGTGATGAGAGACGTCATGGGGCATTATGGTGACAGTGGTCAAGGAGCATTGTGATGAAAGTGTTCATGGAGCAACGCGAGTATCGGGACAATGGAGCATTGTGAATACAAAGGCCATGGAACATTGAGATAAGAGAGTTCATGGAGTGTTGTGATGACAAGGGTCTTGGAACCTACTGATGACACGTTTCATACAGCATTGAGATGACAAGGGCCAAGGTGAATTGTGATGACACGTGTCATGGGGCATTGTGATGACATTGGTCATCTTGCATTGTGATGAGAGTGGTCATGTAGAATTTTGATTAAAGGTATCATGGAGCACTGTGATGACAAAGGCCAAGGAACATTTTGATGACAATTGTCATTGAGCAATGTGATGACACGGGAATGGAACATTATGATGACAAGTGTTCTGGAGCATTGTGATGACAAGGGCATGGAGCATTGTGATTACAGGGGCCATGGAGCATTGTGATGACAACGGCATGGAGCATTGTGATGACAGTGGTCAATGTGCATTGTGATTACAAAGACCATGAGGCATTGTGATGACAGGGGCCTTGGAGCATTGTGATGACAATGGTCATCAAGCATTGTGATGACAGGGGTCATAGAGCATTGTGATGAGAAAGACCATGGAGCATGGTGATGACAGAGGCCATGGAACATTGTGATGACAAGGCCATGTACCATTGTGATGACAAGGGCAGGGAACCTTGTGGTGACCGGGGTCATGGAGCATTTTGATGACAACTTTCATGGAACGTTGTGATGACAGGGGTCATGGAGCACTGTGTTGAAAGGGAACATGGAACAGTGTGATTACAGGGTCCATGGAGCATTGTGAATACATAGGCCATGGAACAATGTGATGACAGGGGTCATGTAGCATTGTGATGACAGGGTCATGGAGCATTGTGATTACAGGGGTTATGGGGCACTGTGATGACAGGGGGCATGGAGCATTGTGATGAAAATTGTCCTGGAGCATTGTGATGACAGCTGTCACAGAGAATTGGGATGAAAGGTATCATGCAGCATTGTGATGACAACGGTCATGGATCATTTTGATGCCAGGGGTCATGGAACATTCTGATAACAAGGTTCATCAAGCATTTTGATGACAGGGGTCATGGAGCATTGTGTTGACACGGGCATGGAGCATTGTAATGCTAGGATATCTGGAGCATTGTGATGAAAAGGGGATGGATCATTTTGATGACAGGGTCCAAGGAGCATTGTGCTGACAATGGCATGGAGCATTGTGATGAAAATGGTACTGGAGCACTGTGAGGAAAGGAATCATGGATCATTGTGATGACAGGGGTCATGGAGCTTTGTGATGACAAGGGTCATGGAACATTGTGATGACACGTTCAAGGAACATTGCCATGACAAGAATTCTGGAGCATTGTGATGAAAGGGCATGGAGCATTGTGATTGAAGGTGACAAGGAGCATTGTGATGATATGGGCAGAGAACTTTGTGATGACAGGGGTCATGGAGCATTGTGATGAAAAGTGTCATGGAACATTGTACTGACAGATATCATGGAGCTTTTTGGTAAGAGAGGCCTTGGAGATTTGTGGTGGCAGGCGTCATGGGGCATTGTGATGACAGCGGTCTTGGAGCATTGTGATGAAAGGGGTCATGGAGCACTGTGATTACAGGGGCCATGGAGCATTGTGAATACAAAGGCTATGGAGCATTGAGATGACAGGGTTCATGGAGCATTGTGATGAAAGTGATCATGGTTCATTGTGATGACAAGTGTCCTGGAACCTTGTGATGACACGGTTCATGGAGCATTGTGATGACAAGGACCATGGCGAATTGTGATGACATCTGTCATAGGCCATTGTGATGAGAGTGGTCGTGTAGAATTGTGATGAAAGGTATCATGGAGCACTGTGATGACAGGGGCCATGGAACATTGTGATGACAAAGGCCATGGAGCATTGTGATGACAAGTGTCATGGGGCATTTTGATGACATTGGCCTGGAGCATTATGATGACAAGAGTTCTGGAGCATTTTGATGGCAAGCGCATGGAGCATTGTGATGACAGAGCCCATGGAGCATTGCGATGAAAACGGCAGGGAACATTGTGATGACTGGGTTCATGGAGCATTGTGATGAAAGGGGCCATGGAGCATTGAGATGACAGGCGTCTTGCGGTATGGTGATGACAGTGGTCATGGAGCATTGTGATGAAAGAGATCATGGAGCAATATGATAACAGGGGCCATGGAGCATTGTGATGACAGGTGTATTGGAGCATTGTGGTGAAAATAGTAATGGATCATTGTGATAACATGTGTCCTGGAACACTGTGAGGACACGGTTCTTCGAGTATTGTGATGACAAGGGTCATAGCGCATTGTGATGACAGGTGTCATGGGGCATTGTGATGACATTGATCATCTAGGAATTGTGATGAAAGGTATCATGGAGCACTGTGATGACTCGGGGAATGAAGCATTGTTTTGAACATTGTCCTGGATTATGGTGATGACAGCAGTCATGGATTATTGTGATGACAGGGATTATGCAGCATTGTGTTGCCATGGGTATGGACTATTGTGATGACAATGGTCATGGAGCAATGTGATGAATGTTTTCATGGAACGTCGTGATGAAAAGTGCCTGGGAGCATTGTGACGATAAAGGCCATGGAGCATTGTGATGACAAGTGTCATGGAGCATTGTAATGAAAGCTTTCATTGTGCACTGGGATGACAAGGGGGATGGAGTATTGTGATGAAACTTGTCCTGGAGCATTGTGATAACGAAAGCCATGGAGCATAGTGATGACAGGCATCATGGAGCATTGTGAAGAAAGGGGCCATGGGGAATTGTAATGACAATAGAGAAATGTGATGAAAATGGTCAGCGAGCATAGTGATTAAAGTGGTCATTGAGAATTGTGATGACAAAGGTCATGGAGAACTGTGATGACCAGGGTCATGTAGCATTGTGATGACACGTTCATGGAACATTGTGATGACAAGAATTCTGGAGCATTGTGATGACAAGGGCCATGGAGCATTGTGATGCCACGGTCATGGAACATTGTGATGACAAAATTCTGGAGCATTGTGAGGAAAAAGGCATGGAGCATTGTGATTATAGGGGACATGGAGCATTGTGATGACATGGGCAAGGAACACTGTGATGACAGGTGTCATGGAGCATCGTGATGACAAATGCCATTGAGAATTGTGATCAGAGGTGACATTGGGCATTGTGATGAAAGGGGTCATGGAGTACTGGGAGTACAGGGGCCATGGAGCCTTGTGATAACAAGTGACATGGAGAATAGTGATGACAGGCATCATAGAGCATTGTGATGACAAGTGCCATTTAGCATTTTGATGACAGGGGACATCAGGCATTGTGTTGACGGGGGTCACGGAGCATTGTGATGACAAAGGCCATACAGCATTGTGATGACAGGGGTCATGGAGCATTGTGATGACATGGGCCATGGAGCATTGTGAAGACAAGATTCATGGAGCATTGTGATGACACGGGCATGAAGCATGGTGATGACAACAGACCTGGAGCATTGTGATGACAAGGGCATGGAGCATTGTGATTACAGGAGACTTGGGTCATTGTGATGAAATTGGCAGGGATCATTGTGATTAGAGGGATCATGGAGCATTGTGATGACAAGTGTCATGCAATATTGTGCTGACACAGATCATGGAGCATTTTGATGAGAGTGGCCTTGGAGCACAGTGATGAGAGACGTCATGGGGCATTATGGTGAGAGTGGTCAAGGAGCATTGTGATGAAAGTGTTCATGGAGCAACGCGAGTATCGGGACAATGGAGCATTGTGAATACAAAGGCCATGGAACATTGAGATAAGAGAGTTCATGGAGTGTTGTGATGACAAGGGTCTTGGAACCTACTGATGACACGTTTCATACAGCATTGAGATGACAAGGGCCAAGGTGAATTGTGATGACACGTGTCATGGGGCATTGTGATGACATTGGTCATCTTGCATTGTGATGAGAGTGGTCATGTAGAATTTTGATTAAAGGTATCATGGAGCACTGTGATGACAAAGGCCAAGGAACATTTTGATGACAATTGTCATTGAGCAATGTGATGACACGGGAA
The DNA here is from genome assembly GCF_028023285.1 of Balaenoptera ricei. NCBI lineage: Eukaryota > Metazoa > Chordata > Mammalia > Artiodactyla > Balaenopteridae > Balaenoptera > Balaenoptera ricei. The sequence goes on along the minus strand of NW_026777433.1, from coordinate 1,803,170 downwards.
TGGAACATTATGATGACAAGTGTTCTGGAGCATTGTGATGACAAGGGCATGGAGCATTGTGATTACAGGGGCCATGGAGCATTGTGATGACAACGGCATGGAGCATTGTGATGACAGTGGTCAATGTGCATTGTGATTACAAAGACCATGAGGCATTGTGATGACAGGGGCCTTGGAGCATTGTGATGACAATGGTCATCAAGCATTGTGATGACAGGGGTCATAGAGCATTGTGATGAGAAAGACCATGGAGCATGGTGATGACAGAGGCCATGGAACATTGTGATGACAAGGCCATGTACCATTGTGATGACAAGGGCAGGGAACCTTGTGGTGACCGGGGTCATGGAGCATTTTGATGACAACTTTCATGGAACGTTGTGATGACAGGGGTCATGGAGCACTGTGTTGAAAGGGAACATGGAACAGTGTGATTACAGGGTCCATGGAGCATTGTGAATACATAGGCCATGGAACAATGTGATGACAGGGGTCATGTAGCATTGTGATGACAGGGTCATGGAGCATTGTGATTACAGGGGTTATGGGGCACTGTGATGACAGGGGGCATGGAGCATTGTGATGAAAATTGTCCTGGAGCATTGTGATGACAGCTGTCACAGAGAATTGGGATGAAAGGTATCATGCAGCATTGTGATGACAACGGTCATGGATCATTTTGATGCCAGGGGTTATGGAACATTCTGATAACAAGGTTCATCAAGCATTTTGATGACAGGGGTCATGGAGCATTGTGTTGACACGGGCATGGAGCATTGTAATGATAGGATATCTGGAGCATTGTGATGAAAAGGGGATGGAGCATTTTGATGACAGGGTCCAAGGAGCATTGTGCTGACAATGGCATGGAGCATTGTGATGAAAATGGTACTGGAGCACTGTGAGGAAAGGAATCATGGATCATTGTGATGACAGGGGTCATGGAGCTTTGTGATGACAAGGGTCATGGAACATTGTGATGACACGTTCAAGGAACATTGCCATGACAAGAATTCTGGAGCATTGTGATGAAAGGGCATGGAGCATTGTGATTGAAGGTGACAAGGAGCATTGTGATGATATGGGCAGAGAACTTTGTGATGACAGGGGTCATGGAGCATTGTGATGAAAAGTGTCATGGAACATTGTACTGACAGATATCATGGAGCTTTTTGGTAAGAGAGGCCTTGGAGATTTGTGGTGGCAGGCGTCATGGGGCATTGTGATGACAGCGGTCTTGGAGCATTGTGATGAAAGGGGTCATGGAGCACTGTGATTACAGGGGCCATGGAGCATTGTGAATATAAAGGCTATGGAGCATTGAGATGACAGGGTTCATGGAGCATTGTGATGAAAGTGATCATGGTTCATTGTGATGACAAGTGTCCTGGAACCTTGTGATGACACGGTTCATGGAGCATTGTGATGACAAGGACCATGGCGAATTGTGATGACATCTGTCATGGGCCATTGTGATGAGAGTGGTCGTGTAGAATTGTGATGAAAGGTATCATGGAGCACTGTGATGACAGGGGCCATGGAACATTGTGATGACAAAGGCCATGGAGCATTGTGATGACAAGTGTCATGGGGCATTTTGATGACATTGGCCTGGAGCATTATGATGACAAGAGTTCTGGAGCATTTTGATGGCAAGCGCATGGAGCATTGTGATGACAGAGCCCATGGAGCATTGCGATGAAAACGGCAGGGAACATTGTGATGACTGGGTTCATGGAGCATTGTGATGAAAGGGGCCATGGAGCATTGAGATGACAGGCGTCTTGCGGTATGGTGATGACAGTGGTCATGGAGCATTGTGATGAAAGAGATCATGGAGCAATATGATAACAGGGGCCATGGAGCATTTTGATGACAGGTGTATTGGAGCATTGTGGTGAAAATAGTAATGGATCATTGTGATGACATGTGTCCTGGAACACTGTGAGGACACGGTTCTTCGAGTATTGTGATGACAAGGGTCATAGCGAATTGTGATGACAGGTGTCATGGGGCATTGTGATGACATTGATCATCTAGGAATTGTGATGAAAGGTATCATGGAGCACTGTGATGACTCGGGGAATGAAGCATTGTTTTGAACATTGTCCTGGATTATGGTGATGACAGCAGTCATGGATTATTGTGATGACAGGGATTATGCAGCATTGTGTTGCCATGGGTATGGACTATTGTGATGACAATGGTCATGGAGCAATGTGATGAATGTTTTCATGGAACGTCGTGATGAAAAGTGCCTGGGAGCATTGTGACGATAAAGGCCATGGAGCATTGTGATGACAAGTGTCATGGAGCATTGTAATGAAAGCTTTCATTGTGCACTGGGATGACAAGGGGGATGGAGTATTGTGATGAAACTTGTCCTGGAGCATTGTGATAACGAAAGCCATGGAGCATAGTGATGACAGGCATCATGGAGCATTGTGAAGAAAGGGGCCATGGGGAATTGTAATGACAATAGAGAAATGTGATGAAAATGGTCAGCGAGCATAGTGATTAAAGTGGTCATTGAGAATTGTGATGACAAAGGTCATGGAGAACTGTGATGACCAGGGTCATGTAGCATTGTGATGACACGTTCATGGAACATTGTGATGACAAGAATTCTGGAGCATTGTGATGACAAGGGCCATGGAGCATTGTGATGCCACGGTCATGGAACATTGTGATGACAAAATTCTGGAGCATTGTGAGGAAAAAGGCATGGAGCATTGTGATTATAGGGGACATGGAGCATTGTGATGACATGGGCAAGGAACACTGTGATGACAGGTGTCATGGAGCATCGTGATGACAAATGCCATTGAGAATTGTGATCAGAGGTGACATTGGGCATTGTGATGAAAGGGGTCATGGAGTACTGGGAGTACAGGGGCCATGGAGCCTTGTGATAACAAGTGACATGGAGAATAGTGATGACAGGCATCATAGAGCATTGTGATGACAAGTGCCATTTAGCATTTTGATGACAGGGGACATCAGGCATTGTGTTGACGGGGGTCATGGAGCATTGTGATGACAAAGGCCATACAGCATTGTGATGACAGGGGTCATGGAGCATTGTGATGACATGGGCCATGGAGCATTGTGAAGACAAGATTCATGGAGCATTGTGATGACACGGGCATGAAGCATGGTGATGACAACAG